>NW_024582489.1:6123-60792 GCF_018398535.1 Haplochromis burtoni | reverse complement strand
ACACACACACACACACACACACACACACACACACACACACACACACACACACACACACACACACACACACACACACACACACACACACAAACTTCAAAGTCCTCACAGACATATATTAGTAGTTTTTAAAGGAAATTCTGTGATAAGAAGGGAGCATTAAATGTTGTATAAGTAATGCATTTTCTCTGCCCTTCTCTTATTTATGCTGGTGGAACTTGAGGTTTGGCAGAAAAAAAATGTTACATGAAAGATTATGAAGAGAAAAAGTTATATTTATATTGAGTGTATTTGTAATTGTTCCTCACCTTTTCACTGAGTAAACTTCAAGGGCATTGTGTCCTGAATGTGGTGAATAAATGTGAAAAACAGCACAGTGCGTGCTGTCAAGTTGTTCTCTCTTTCTTGCACAATTTAATATTTTTCTTTTTATTATTAATAGTTTTGGTTAAGTAAACATACTTGCATGTTACACTGAGCTACAAGTATTTTGGTGGCCTACATTCAAGTTGGTCAAATGTATGGTGTAAATATAGTATATCACAATTTTAACAGTCTGTCAGCAATTTTGTTCTGATGTAATGTTGAATAATGGGCTGTTAGAGGATTTATGGTAATTAACCAATCAGGCAGCAGGGGTTTCAATTCTGACTCTTTGTACAAAGCCAGAAAAAACATCTTATAAAGAATGTGTTTATAGAGGGGCGCTGGTTTGATTTAATTTGACTTGCTCATTGTGTTCAAAACTATAGTTGCCAGAAAGAAAAAGGCAAAAGAAAACTAACATAGACAAAGAGAAAGTTCAGCAATGAAAGATCAAACACTGTTTGAAGTCCTGCAATCCCTTTGTCCCAAGTTTTATGGCCAGTGTGGGGTCTGACTTTTATTAGGTAAGGACATATTTAGATTTGGCAATCCAGGGGATGTTCATTTCACACTCGAGCCAAACCCCAGTGATGTGTCACATAAAGCGCCGGAGAACCGGACGGCCTACAGCTGAGCATACAAGTGCCGTTCCTTCCTGGATCTTTTCATTCAGCAGAGCATGAAGTATATTCTCCAAGATGCTGTTTGTCAGACCCAACGCAGCCAAGTTCTTAACTGAAAGTTTGGCCTGTAAATGTGCTGTTATTGTCTGAGCTTAATAAAGTCCTGCCACTGTTTATGCAAATTAAATGTTCCACGCACACATTTTGCATTCAAGATTATACCAGTGATTCCACGTGTACTTGAGATATGGTGACTGTATTATTGCAATAACACAGAGAATCCCTTGCAATCATCACACCAATGGTGATGTGTGTTATTACCGCCATAAACACCAGAGTGCCTGTTCAAGTGCATTAAGGAAGTGATAGAGTGGCGCAAGCAACAAGTGAGGTTATTACAATATTTTCTTGTAAAAAGCAAAAGCTTCGTAGGCACTGAAAACCCCCCACAGAAGCTCATGTTAAAATTAAAAAAAGGTTAGCTGTTATCAGAGTCGCTGGGATGTGGCTGTAGTCTACAACAAGGTCTTATTTCTGCTGAATCCTTACTTAAAAAAACAGACTTTGATGTACCAACCGGTGGGGACTAAGAGGCACATTCTAATCAAATAAGATGGAGTATTATTATGTTTGTTTAAAGTTGCCCAAAGGACCTTAATAATTCATGCAAGATAGTCAGAGGGAAAAAAACCCCACTTTTCAGCTTTGGTAAACTCATTATCCTCTGAACCAACAACGCTGATGTATTTGTGTTGTAAAGTGTTTGAATCAATACTGTATGCTTAGTTTGCGATATACAAATATATTTACGCAATGATCACCTGGTGTCCCTGTCGCAGTGATCAGTGTTTAAAAGCTACACTCAACAGTCACACATACATCGCCACATTGCGGAGACACACAAGCCAGCAGCATTGGGAAGGTATAGTGACCTACATAGCTATACTGTATACCTCAAAGTCCTTGAAAACGTTTTCAAAAATGTAAGGGGTGAGCAAGAGCGGGCGAGAGGAAAGCACCGAGAACAGATAACAGCAGAATAGGCTAGGCAATATATATTGAGATCAGAGCCCGGCAGAAAACAGAAGTAGAGCTGTGAGTGTGTGTTAGTGTGTAGTCCACAGAGGGATGCAGTATATTGAATAAGAACTCTTTGAAAAGGAAACGTACTCCGACAGAGTTAATCTGCTCTGTATCTGTATTCTCCTGCCATGCTCTTCGCTCTCATCCTCTCCTCTCATTACCTCTGTTAATCTGTCTCTACTCAACCCATCCCGCCCTCCGTCCCTCTTTCTCCCCTTTCTTCTTCTTCTTTTTTTTTTTACCTTACAGGCATCCCAGACACTTTCATTTCCATTTCACACTCAGCGATTTTATCTTTTATCACTTTTCATCATATTTTGGTGAGACATTTGTTTGTCTGGGGCTTTATTAGTTAGAGGATGGACAAAATTTAAGCATCTTTGTAATGTTATCTTTGGCCTTCCGGGGACCAGAGTTATGGTGTAATATTTTTACACAAGTTTTATTCATTTTATATATATATTTTTAATTAGAGTGCAGTTTTTAGTTCGTTTCCAGGCTGTTTGCTCATTTCACTGTAATTACTTCAGTAGTCTGCAATCATTATGCTTTTTTGCATATTTAACATATTTTAGTAAACGAGCTTCTTTTTTTGAGTAATCAGTTGCTGGGCAGTCACAGGTGAGCATTGTTAGCAGATGCTGTGTCCTGGCATTTGGGAGCTCCCATTACACTTTGAAAAATTAAGGAAGTGAAAGCTAGTTAGCCTAGATTGCTAAAATTAGCAGTTATTCCCATTAGACTTTACACTTTGTGGCAAAAACACTTATGTCAAGGGCTGCTTCACTGCAGAAAATTAGAGTGAAATAAATTAGACTGTATTTTTATTTTTTTTTTATCAAGTAAGTGTGCAGAACAAGTTACATACCAGAAAGTATTTGCTAATTTTCTAGCTGATATATATTTCAGTTTGACCCCAAAGTCGCCTTTTGGTCACTGTGGGATCAGTACTTTTATACTTCTGTTTGTTATGATTTCTGTAGATCCATTTTTATATTGTCTGGTCTTCCTAAGCAGGATATACTATATATAATCTTTCACACATATTGGCCTAAGAGAGACTTTTATTAGCACATTGCCATGAACTGAGGAGTGAAAACACGCAGCCAGCAGCTATTAACTTTGTCTGGCTATATTCATGAGCAGGTCCTCCCTTGAAACGTCTCCTCTAAATGTCTCTCTGTCCTCAGAGAGGCCACCATTACATCCATCTGTGGATACACTGCATCAGCATAGACGCACGTACGCACACACACACATCCATCTTTAAACATGCTGCATCAGCATGGAGACATGACACAACAACACCAGAGTCAAAATATATACAAGGGCATTCAGGAATAGCCTCCCAGCTCATGGAAACTTCCCTCTTTCACCTTTTGGCACCCTTCATTTTTCAACTTGTGAGCTTTCTGTGCGTATTTCTCTACAAATATGTGTGTCATTCTTCCTGCATTGTGTATGCATACTTCTGCATGTGTTTTCTTAACAAACTGGAGGGCCCTGGACATTTAGAGAGTCTGAAGGTAGTATCAGGATATCTGCGTGCTGAGTCGTGATGTCCCATTGCTATTGCTGCTCCTGCTGCTAGTGCTGTTGTGGATAGAATATCTAATCAGTTAGGCGCGATCCATTCCTGTTAGCCTGTCTCGACTCCCCCCCATCCCCGTCCCCCATCTCACCAAACTAACTCATCGCCTTTCTTCGCGTGTGCTGATCGCTGTCCCTCCTCCGCCTCCACCTCCTCCCCTTTTTTGACCTCACCTCTCGCTATCTTCGGGCTCCTTTCAAAGCTCTCCATTTGTAATTCTTTCAGGTTAATGTAATAAAACAAACATTTAAATTAGACTGCAGACAAGTAAGGTGTACGGGGGTGGAGGGTGAAGTAAATGGAGAGTGGAAGCAACAGAACATTAATTCACCCCAGGACAGAGAGTCATCTGCCAACTTGTTTTCCTGCTTCTGTCGATTGGCTGCACCGTAATTCTGCCTACCCCCGTCTTTGCTCCATCTCCGCTTCTCTCTATCCGTCACTGACCCCGCACTCTTCATCCGATCGCACCAGTGCGGGCATCGTGCAGTAGCTCTTCTGAAGTGTAATCATTCACTTTCAGGTTCCAACACATAAACACACAAACTGACATGAGCAACAAAGACTTACTCTCGCCTGCAGACACCCACTCACACAATGACACAAGCACACTCGCTGATCTCAGTAAAGCACAAAGGGTCCTGAAAAATAATAAGTATTCACCTCAGGTAGGTGATCACGATAGAGTGGCTTTGGTGCCTGGTTAATGATTTTGCAGGCTAGAGCAGGCAGGAAACTGGAGGCTGGGCAAGTCGCACGCTGTTGTGTCATTGGACATTTTGAAGCGATTATGTGTCGTCATGGAAGCCACGGCAGGATAGCTCGCAAATCACAACGCATTGGAACAGAGAAATTAGAATCATGGATGATCAAAGTGGAAACAAAGGCAGACGTGTTGTGCGGGCAGTCTGCAGCACTGCTTCCAATAAGAGGCTGATAGTTGTGGTGTTGTGTGAAACCAAACTGGATTGAAATGAATGTCTCCACACGACAAACTGTTGTGTCTTTGAAAATTGTTTTTCATCTACAGTACTGTGCATTTTCCAGGACAATGAGAAATAGGTGCAGTGATTGAAACAAACTGCTTTTAGCTGCTCCCGGGTCACATGAAATATGTAAAAACACAGATTAAGACATAGTATATAAGGCAAAAACAGAGGTTATACAATTTTAACAAGTCAACATTTGGTGTGAACAGTTTTATTCTCCAGTTGTGTAGTAGTTAACACATCCTGAACTCTTTTAGCAAAGCTTTCTCATTTTCCAGGCTTCTTGAAGGACATTCAAAACTCCTCTTTGGGTGTTGGCTGCCTTTTATTTCATTCTAGGGTCAAGATGATCCCACAGTGCTTCAATAATGTTGAGGTTCTGGGGAGGCCAATCCGTAACTCATAGTGTTCCGTTATGTTTTTCTATCAAGGTTTGCAAACATGCATGCATGGCGTTATGTTTGGGATCATTGTCATTATTAACATTTTACTTCTAAACAGCTGGTGTTAACATCGAGCCCATACTGCATACTGTTGCTCTCTTATTGTTACGCTTAGGGAGTATAGACTCAGTGCATTTGATTACAGGATGAAAACAAAACAGTGACTTGGCTAATTAGGCTAATTGCTAAAAACTTCAAAGCCTCGCTGAAAGACAAGAAATGTATTTGTGTAAGCAAACCTCAGATCCTAATAATCAGTATTGATATCAAAAAAATAACTTATAAAAACAACATATGCATTACTCATTAAAAAGGTATTTTTTGATTGTTATTCATATTATTATTATCTTCACAAACATTTGACAAAAAAAAAACTAATGGTTATTAACATCCTTAATGTGAAGACATATTAAATTAGAAATGGTTAAGCCTGATATTTTGAAGGGATTTACTGACCAGCTATGCTTGGTGACTACTCTTAGCAGAACCAAACCTTAGCTGCGCTCTCTGTACAACCTTCAGTTCTGAAATACAACAACGACTTTTAAACACATTTACATTAAACAGCATAGATATTAATTAGGGTTTTATTTTTTCACCTTCTAAAGAGGCCAACTAAGCAACACATTTGACAAATAACTATAAGAACTGAATGGCAAAAATACAAGAGGTATGAAAAACTGCCTCTAAAGTTTCCTAACTCCCGAGCATCCTAAAAAAAAATGTTTGCAGATATCCAGTTTCTTAGCCATGAAGTCCAGCCGGATTAATGCAAGTAAGAAAAAATATTTACAGCAGCTGCATGCGCATTTTGCTGAACATGTTAAACATACTTCTGTGCTAGATTTGTAATTTGTTTAAGTGCTACGATCATGTGTTCCTGCCAAATGACCTCCATTCCCAATGGAGTGCAGTAAACAAGATTCAGCTGAGTGTGATTACTGTCTTTGGCATCTGTCATTGGCGTATTTGTCGTTTTGTTTTTTGGGGGGTTTTTTGCCTCGCATTTATAAACATGCATTCATGAATTTACTCATTGCCCTCATCACTCCTTCCTTTAATTAGAAAATAATCAGAGTTGGATGAGAGCTTCATTAAATCTCATCCTTGAGAGCCGTCAGCCACAAACACAGGAGTGGGATATTCATCACGCTTGTGAAAAGAACTCAGATTCCTCCCCTCACTTTGTTTTCTTTGCTCGGAGATAGAGTGTTGGTTGGGAGGACAGCGTCAGCAGACTTAGAGGAGTGACCAAGCGATCAAGTCAGAGAAACAAAGGGTTTTAATGGAAGGGAATGAAGAGGGTGGGAGGGAAGTACAGAAAGTGAAAGAGTAGGGAAAAGAGGAGGAGAAAATGTGTGAGAGAGAGAGATCGTTAGAGAAGTGCTAATTAACAGAAACCACACTGTTTATCAGCACTTTGTCGCCATGCAGTATTGATCCTTCATGACCATTATGGAGCGGATGTTTGGCTGCTTTCAGCACGGCTCTTCTCTCCTTTTCTTCCTACAAAGACTACCTGTAAAACCCACCCGGAAACATGCAACTCATGCAAACCTGAGCAAATGAACACATGAAATGAAATAAAACAAGTAAACAATGACAAATAGAACAAGGTGAGATGACGCAATGAGACGGTGTCATTTGCAGAAAATGTCTGCATCACCAGTTGCATCATCGTGACATAAAAGACACCGAGAGTGTAATCCCTGCAGAGACACAGATGAGGCACGAGGGTGGCGTCAGAAAGGAAAAGAGACTGTGTAGCAACGAAATAAAGTGAAAGACAATGAAAGAGTGATGGACAGAAATCAAATTATGTCACATGGACAATGATGGACAGGTCGAGAAAAGGGAAGTGCAGGAAGATGGTGTGTAGATGGAAGGAAAGTAATAACAGAGAAAGGGAGTGCGGAAGTGAACGGGAGTGGTGCCAGCCGGCTCTTCGGCATGTGCAATATTGAAGAATGTCTGTAATATCCCTTTATTGTTATAGTGCATGTTGCAGGGCTTGCTGTTAGACATTGTGATTCTTCAGGAGGCTTTAACTGGATTACATCGGTATCAGGCTCAGCCATCAGAAGGGCTACAGCAGCTGTGTTGTGTTGGGTCTGCCGACAGCTTGCTGTCTGTCACCGCAGTGTCTACCACCGCAGCTTCCCTGCTGGTATTTTAAGTCTAGACTGGACTACATGTCCTCACAAATATTTGATCTGAATGACATCTAGAGTGCAGTCAGATCCTTATTTTCTCAAGCAAGCTTTTTCATGTAAGCTCCTGTATAAACTCTGTTCAGTTTTAGAATTTGTTCATACTTTTTTCTTTCTAATTGGCTTTGTGGATGGACAACATTATGTGTTGCGACTACAGCGGGATACAATACGTGGCAGTGGCAGCTCTGACAAGATGAGTCCATTGTGAGAGAGGCTTAGAGAAGGTGATCACCCTGTCCAGCGTTTCCCCGCTCTTTGCTGAAGTGGTACAAGCCGACTTTGATCAATGTGGATCGATGTGGATGAGTGTGCAGCCGGAAGGCGCTATGTGAAGACGGAGGGGGGTGATGGCCCTTTGCTCTGCTGTGCACAGTGTGTGAGGGAGAGAATTAAGACACATTGTGTCATGCTTTTCTACATGATATATCACCCCAACAGAATACATCCTTAACCCGTGACTCCATCTCAGTCTTTGTTTCTATCCTTTCTGTCCGTCTTTTACTTTTGCTCCCTTTTGCCTCTTTACAGGAAAAAGACACTCTGTGCTGAATGCTCCTTTCCTGTAGAGAAGACAAGATTCTGAGGGGGGGAAAGATGCCTATTTATCTGTTTTTTAAACAATTCTTACTTTTGTTCTGAGTGCTCTTGGGTAGTGCACATGGGAAACGGGTAACTTCATCATGAAACCATCATGGAAATAGAAGAATCTTGCACTGAATAGCTAATTCCTTTTTACTGTTGTGCTTATTTTCTTTTTCTTTTCCCCCAACAATGCCAAAACTCGTCATGTATCCCAAAGGCTTCAGTTTAAGGATTTCCAGCTCTGCAGTTGTTGATGATACAAAGGATTACATGCTGTATTACTGTTGTTTCCTTTGTACTTCCCTTCTATTATTAATATAATCTTTGGAGAAAAGCATTTGGCTACGCTCCTCGAGTGTGTGTGCTTTAAGAATGCCTGTGCATCATTTTGTGTGTGCTTGCAGTGGGTGTATCATCACTCCGTGGAGTAATGAATGCTAATCCTCTCTTATCTGCTTTAACCTCAAGGCAATGACACTAGCTGCTGATGCCAGTACAGTGACACCCTTTGTTGAAGGAGTATGTGTGAGCGTGAATGAAGATGTGCCACACATGGATGTAAGAAGAGATGTCTCTACTAGCATTTGACAACTTGCCCTCAGTTTTTCACACTCTGAAGCTTTAGGTTGTGGTCTTGTGATTATCTGCCATGTCCCCCATGACTCATCAGAAGAGCTGAATAAAACATTCCAGCCAGCTGACTTTACTGCATCTGATCTTGACTCATAAAAAAAGAACAGTCATTTGATATTAAGGCCTTCTTCAGGTCATTATGCAGAGAAGGCATCGAACTGTTTTTCTTGCTCTCCAGCGACCAGGTCAAATGCAGTTTTCACTGGCTGAGAGCAGCGCTCTCTGTTGCCCGTCTCCTGTTGCCAACAGCATCTTTTGTTTTCACTTTGGAGCCACTTTATGTAGCTGCTAAAGATCACAGCACAAACCAAAGGCAGCTGCCATTCTTTGTCAGCAAGCATCTTTTGTTCATTTACAAGGACAACTCCATCTTTTTCGCCCCGCCTTGAAATAGAGTCATAAGCAAACAATTAAAAAACAAAACAAAAACTCTTTAGCCCACCTCTTAATGAACACTTAATGACAATAAGTGTAAAGCAATTTAAGCAGAGTGAAAATTGATGGAGAGCAAGATATGAAAAGAGGGGGAAGGTTTAGATGAAGAAAATCCAAAAAAAGAACAGAGGTCTGTCCCCAGCAGCCAGTGACGCCCATACAGTATAACTGCAGAACGAGCGTTACAACGTTGGGCAGGAAATAATTAGGTCTAAAAGCTGTTGAATCCTGTCTGCCTGTTCAACAGTCTTCCATTAAGCCTGTTTTAATGGGTCTGCTCTTTGCCTGCCTTTTTGACAGAGTGAATGGGAGATAAAACTGAATTAGACTAAACTTTAAAGATTGTGAATAGGGAACGCTCAGACAGAGAGTGAAGGAGAGATAAAGGCCGAGAGAAAAAGATGAACGGATAGAGGATGGAGGAAGAGGGTTAATTGAAAGAGGAATAGAGAAGAAGGGCCAGATCTCAGGGGCTGTGGGGTGGTCTCTCTCGCCTCTCTCTGCATTGCTGTCTATATGTGTGTATATGTGTTTGAAAATGTGTGTATTTGTCTGTCTGAGGGGAGATAGCATTGTAGACTAAATGAGAACAAAGCTAATTAGGGACTTTGCCTTACCCAACTCTACAATGACGTTCCCGCTGGAGCCAAGATAACACTTCCCACCTATAATGCAGCCGAGAGGGTCAGACGCCACAGAGACTTTTTTTTATTTGAACGTTTTCATCCCGCATTTTAAAGCAGATTCTATAAGCAAGTAGGGCTGTGCGATATGACCAAAATCTCATATCCCGATATTAAGACATATATCGTCCGATAACGATATAAATCACAAAAATGTAACATTTTCTGTAAATTCTGTGAATCTCGGGCAGCTCGACTTGCGGGAAGTGTTTCCAGCTGGGCGTCGAGTGTTTTAACCGATGCATGAAATTATACATTTTTAGACATAGATTTTAACGGCCGCCATTTTCTTTGTGAGTATTTATTACACAGCGTGCTGTGGGGGAAAGCCTGTTCTGTTTGAGTCTAAGGTTTACTTTTTAGCACCTGACGGCTCTTTTTTGCTTCTTATCCGCAAATACTCTAGATCAGGGGTCCCCAATCTCAGTCCACGAGGGCTGGTGTCCCTGCAGGTTTTAGATGTGTCCTTGATGCATCACAGCTGATTTAAATGGATAAATTACCTTTTCAACGTGTCTTGAAGTTCTCCAGAGGCCCGGTAATGAACTAATAATGTGATTCAGGTGTGTTGACCCAGGGTGAGATCTAAAACCTGCATGCACACCGGCCCTCGTGGACTGAGATTGGGGACCCCTGCTCTAGATCTTTCACGTGATTCTGTGTATTTTGAAAAGTTTCAACAGGATCTTGAGCTTTATTGTGAAAGGTTTATGTGGAAATAACAACAACGCATAAAAACAAGCGCTTGTCTGTAGTGTGGTTCTATTAAATATAAGAGAAAGAGAGAACTTTAAGAAATTAATATAGCCACTACAGTGACCATCAAAATAATGAAAAAATATTGCCGTAAACAGTTTATTTACCACGAAACAAACGATAGCGTAAAATGAAACGATAGACGTTTTCATATCGTCATCTGATATATATGGTTATATCGAACAGCCCTATAAGCAAGTGAAAAATAAAATGAAGAAGTCTGAGCTGTGTGACTTTAGTAAAGGAGCATAGTGAGCAAAGATGAAAAAAGGCTCTGCTGCTGACTTGGTCACTTTGAAGTTTCATTTAATCCTTTTTTTTTATTTCTTGGGTGCTAATGCTGACTTTTTTTAACCATGCTGGTGTTCACTTTCAGACCGGTCAGCAGCAGATACAGAAGGTATGCCTTATCCTCATTTGCCCGGCCTCAAGGGAGTCTAATGATTACATGGTATACACTCTCTGAACCAATTCCAGTGCACTCCTTTAGTTGTCGGGTGGCCCACTGTGAAATAAGTCAGTACTGGTGGTAAAATAGCAATGCCACTGTAATTCCTCAGACATTTCTGTCCACTTCATGTGATTTCAGCAAGTACCTGTTTCTTGATCATCTGTTTGGAGGCTTTCATTCATTTCCTCACAGCAAAATGGAAAGAATTTCAAAATCTGTCCTGCATGGGATCTGGGTTTTTTTTCACGATTAAATCCAGACAATCTTAACAAAAAAATCCTACCAAATTCTAATTCTAGGCTTTTATCATTATTTTTTGATATTTTGATTGATGTGATTTAGCCAGTGTATTCAGAGCAAATAAAAGAAGCACTGGGATTTGTGAGCTCTCTCTGTATCTTACCTTGAAAAAGGACTGATTAATGCAGAGCATAATATTAATTTTTTTAAAAAAAAGGAGAATGATAGCCAGTAATAAAAGAATCAAAATGTCAAATGCTCCTTTGACATGAGCTGCTTGAGTTAGATATGTCCGTCGTGTATGGTAATAGATCACAAGAGCAGCTCAGCTCAGCAGCAGCAGAGTGTTGTCATTAGCCACGGGGGCTAATGATTTTGCCCCGTCATTAACTTCCTGTGCTAATGATTTTGTACCAACGTCCACCCAAAACATGCTAACACTCTGTGTGCTATTGGGCAATGTAATTGGTGTTTTGGCTAATTGAGCACTGCAGCTAAAAGCTTTCCTCGGATTCTACGTCAGCCGTGACGTTCGGCGGTATTCGTCCGCTGTAATGTTCCATTACTAGTTTCTACCAGGTGTGTTGCGTCACCTCGTCTATCATTGTCTGTGATTCTTTTGTCCACACGTCTATCTTTGTCGTTGTCTCAACGGCTTATCCCTCTGCCCAGTTAAATGAGATTTTAAGGTCATTAACTGATCCAGGCTAATATACTAATGCACCTGGGGTGTTCCAGATTTAATAAATGATTGGATCGAGATAATGAGACTTATATAGCCGGCTGGTATTAGCTATGGAACAGGGAGAGGTGGAAAAAGGGAAGGCAATGAAAACAGGATGTTTTTTGTCTCCGAAAAACATGTTTCTCATCGGGTTTACCTACTAACATACTGCCTGATTTGCCAGTGGTTTGCAGCTGAGCTGTATTGCTTAATAAAAAATTCTGTTTTAGAGTGTGTACGTGTGTCTGTGTACGCGGGGTGTATGTGTGTGCGTACTAACAACATTGGCTTGTCTGGCAGCACTCTGAGTCCTCAGACAGGCTGTTCTTTGTACCGTATCTGATGTCATATTTTGTCTGACGTATGCTTGCCAACAGGACCCTTTGGTCAGGAAAGCACATGCCCCAGAGTGCGTGTCTGCGTGTGCATGTGAGCTTGTGTATTCTCACCACAGCCCTCAACCAGACGGCACTTTCTTGATTGATGCTTGTCTTTGGGAGCAGGAGGGAAAGGCAGTTCCACTGAGAGAGAATTAATAATGCAAAGGGACTTGGAACAGTGGCCGTCCAGACTTAAGCTCTACAGTTGTCACACTGGTCACGGTGTTCACTGTGCAGCCGTGGTTTGAGGGGAGCTCAGGCACACCGAGAGGAGAGACAGAGTGAAAATGCGGAAAAGATCAGATGCTGTTGGATTATGTGTGGTTAAGTTGGAATGAGTCATTCTGGATGGGTAGATTAAAAGATCATTCAGAATCAGTGTGTGATTACGGGAGTGAACGCGCAGAAGGACTTTGTGGAAAGCAATGTGCCATTCAGCCCTTTGGAGGATATACTGTAGATACATGCCAACAAAGGCACAGCCGAAATCACTTGCACAGACCACTTTGATTAATATTAATATGAAAAGCACACTCTGCATCTGTGTCTCTGTCTGTCTCACTCCCTTTTGCTTTTCTGTAGCTCTCTCTGACTGTCTGCCTTCTACTTCTTCTGTTCTTGTCTTTGCCTCTGTTGCCAATCTCTGAGAGGAGTTCTGCCACAGGTTTTATTCACTGGAATTCCTCAGGCACATCTTTCAGAGAGCTGTCAAAGCACCGCAGGCAACAAGTAAGACCGACATTGCGAGTTTCAGATCACAGTGCCCCAAAACATTTACATGTACGCAAAAATAGTGATTCGATGACTTCGTAAACATGTGGGTCAGTGTCTTGACCCTTGATCCCTTTATGTATATAATACATTTTAAGTTCAATAAAATTTTATTTATATAGTGCCCAATCACAACAGCTGTCGCCTCAAGACACTTTATATTTGAAGGTAAATCCTCTACAATAAAATGATCAAATGATTCACTTTGAGCAAACACTTGGCAACAAAGGGGAGAAAAATCTTCCCTTTAACAGGAAGAAACCTCAGAACCAGGGGATGATGGGAGCGAGACATGACAAAAAATACACTTACATTTGATGACAAAATAAAGCAGCAGTTAAAAAAACATATTGACAGTAATTACTGCTATGGAATAGTGGTATTAATAATACAACAACAACAACAACTACTACTACAGCAGTAATAGTTTGTATAATACATGACACACTTATTAGGAAAAAACAAAAAGCAGATAATTACCAATTCTGTGCCCCACAAGTCACAACCAAGGGTCTCCTTAAGATTAAAGATTTCAGAATAAAATCTTTTTATATCCACTCACTTATCTATCACTGTATGCTGACACAAATTGATATGTTAATCTTTGTACCGGCTACAGAATTATTATAACGGTGTGCAATAAACTTGCGATCTTGAAATGGCCATGTTAAAGTTAGGGACCTGGTCTATGACGACTCACAGTCATGTGCCGTTTTCAGAGAGAATTTGGTACGTCAAGATGGTGATAAAACAACAGAGACAGTCAGTCTGCTGACTGTCTCTGTTGCTCTGAAACTACATAGGTACTTGGCAGCCATGCTATTATATAGGAATATAACCAGAACCTTGCATTTAAACGAATTAAGTCCACTGTTGGAAAGAGACTCATCACAGGCGAGTTTTGCTCATTTGGGCAGATTGATTGGAATCTGGTAACAATTTGTTGTATTTATTAAGTCAGCAAGCATTTTAGTAAGCAATTATTTGTAAACATTTTGCAATCTGTGTGAGAGGAACTGCAGTTTCTACAAGGATTCCGACTGCACCTTGCAACCGAAGGTGGTTGCCCAGACGTCGAGGATGTTGCACTCTCGACCAAAACTCCAATTTTCTGGGTTAAACTCACAATCTGGAAATCAATCAGTTTATCTACTGACTTATAACTTATTATTACTTATGACTTATTGCCTCTGTGGGTTTCAGAAACTCTCAGTGTAGCTGTCGAACATCTTGGCCAAGACTTCCTTGTTACTTACTTTGGTGGTTCGGTCGCTGGCTCAGCTGCAGGGGAGGTTTGGTACTGTGAGCTCAAGGGGCAGTGTCAGGGAGGTTCAAGGGACAGGTGTGCATGATAAAGCTAATGAGATTTCTCCCCTTTATATAGTCAAGCTGGAGACCAGCTGGAAAGTTGGTACTGGTTGCCGAACCAGAATAACCTGCATGTGTGGAACTATAATAAACATGGGAGAAATCTGGTTTAATGAGGCTAAGGTGATTTTTAACAACAGATTGCTCTATTCTCCATACACCTTAATAGTGAAAAGTGATTTCCTGTCTTTAAAGTGCTAACCATTTAACTATTCTTTGCTTCAACTAAAATATTGGGAAGGTAAATTGGTTCAAGTGTTAGAATCTGGATTTGAGGAATAGCTACCTCCATTATTTGGAGAGTGAAACAAACATGTGAAACTTGCTTAATTCTTAAGAAGAAAGAATGGGGCAGGGAGCTGCAGAGAACTGGACCTGAAGAATTGGAAAAAGACAGAAGAGACAAAAATAAGATGAGAGGAGAAGAAGATGGAACAGTAGGGAGAGTGCTTGAGAGACAGATGCTGGTAGTCTGTTAGCATATTAACGTCTCCATGGAGGACAGGCAGACAGGTGAAAAGGCACAAGAGAGAAGCCAAAACATTAACATCACAGACAATGATTGGCAAGGACCTCGGACTCATGCATGGCATTGTTTGGAGAACAACAACGCTGCTATAGATAATGGCCCTGCTGGTGAAAATAGAGGGGGATGAATATATTAGGGCGCTGACCTTTCTGAATGTAGCCAATAAACGATAATTCAGATTCTGTCTTTATCAGGATCCACGTAATTTGCTGATATTGTTCATCTTCGAGAAAGAAAATACCTTTTTCGAAAACATAACCTAAGAATTTTGTCCATGTTATTTTGAAAATAACACTGTTTGACTGCAGTGAACGATTGAGTGGTGCCAGTTAAAAGCACCAGAATGTCAGGTAGTTGTTTTTTATATGAATATTTCGATAAAAAACTGGCAACATGAGATCATCTACATTCTTGCTCGGCATAGAAAAGCACTTCCACCACCTGTTTACCAGAAGCTTAAACCTTTTCTTCTTTAAAAACCTTTACAAAAGTTTCTTATTCTTGAAGTAATTATTTTGCAGCTTATTCCCAGTATGGCTTGTTAAAAATGTGTAAGTGTTTAAAACCTTTTGAGCTTTGACCACTGAAAACTGATGCAGGGAACCCCGCTGAAAAAGAGCTTAAATAAATTACAGCCCTCAGATAGAGCTGTAATTTATGTAATTGAGGGGCCGCATTGTCACAGTTGATTGCACACACACACACACACACACACACACACACACACACACACACACACACACACACGGCTGGATTTGACATGCTTGAGTCCAGAGGGAATGTACCCTGAAAATCAAAAGACATTAACCAATTAACACTGATCAATAGTTTACAGCCACATAGGGATGAACCGGGAGGGATGACTTGGAGCATTGTCAATGTGGGCCTTTGGGCCAATGGTCAGGCTGGGAATGCTAGTCCTCACAGCTTTTAGCCAATCAAAATGCTGGATGAAGTCTTGACATTCTGCTGCTCTCCAATGCAAAGTACCTTTCATGCTGTAGCTAGGCAGAATAAATGGGAGAGAGGCAGAGACAGAGCAAGACCAGGAAGTGAAAGGAGGAGAAAGAAGAGAGGTGTTAAGCATAAAGCCAGAGTGGGAGAGTGTATGTGTTAGGCTGTGAAGGAAGGTGTCATAGTAGGCCACAGTGAGCAGCAGGTAATCTCACTGAGATAAGCAGTCGCATGACAGCCAACCTTTAATTCCCCATGGGAGGGGACACTGTGGAGTTGTCGCAGGGCTGGTTTCCCAATCCCCCTGAAAAAAGATTTACATAAAGCAGTAATGGGAATAGATGGATTGAGGATGCATTTTGATGAGGTGGTTGAGGCACAAGAAGAAGACAGAGAGAGAAGCTGACAAAGGCAAGGAGTAGTACAAATGCTGCACACATACATGAATATATACACAGATCACAGCAGTACGTCGGCACTTGCGCTGCTCTGTATTCATGATGAGGAGAGCAAATATCAGCACGGGGCTCAGGATGTATGGGGATTGATGTGAAAGGGAGAGAATGAGGAAGAAAGGGGGAGTGAAAGAGAGGTGGAGATATCTAAGATATTACACCTAGCCAGGGGAGTGTTCAGTGGAGCAGGCATTATGAGAGTGTAAATTACATTCTCTCCTCCCTTTGGGCTGCTGGCTGCAGAATGAATATAAGCACCCACAGCAGTGAGTCCGCACAGACACAGACCACAGTCTCTAGCATAGTAGCATAATACAGCATTAGATTGCCATAATGTGTTTATGTTTCGTGTCACAGGAGTCTCCAATCACGTATCGATCCTACATCATTTCTCCCGCCTCATCTTTACTGAAATTATGTCCCATATTGACACATGGCTCATTTGTTTGAATTGAGTGGAGATCAATGGTGATTCACAGGGCTTTTTAAAACATCGAGCATCAAGTTGAACAGCTTCTTAGGTGGTAGGATGGAGGAGACTGGGGAGCTTTAGCTAATTTAGATTCCCAAAACAAATTTTCTTTGGGGTTAGACCAACAATGCCGAATCATTTCAACGCAATTGTTTTTACTTTTAAAATTAGACTTAATTTAAAGATGTTATTTCAGCATTGAAGAAATTATGATCACAAAGTTCATGATTTTGATCAAATAATAAACAAATGAAACCAAAAAAATAATTTCCAGACAATGAAGTGTTCCTTTTATCACAGACACACGGCAACATTGTGTTTGTTGAATGTTTGCTTTGTGTAAAGCAATCTCTTAGAAGGAGCAGATAGACAGTTAATCCTCTTTATCTCTGCTCTTGGAGCTAATTTGTCTCCCAATGGGACCTTGAGAAAATAGAGAAGGTAGTAAGCCTACATCTTCTGCAGAACTGATTGGTCTGCTTTATGGCAAAAAGAGTGGCAGGCCCAGATGTCAAGAATGTGAGGTCGGCACCGGTTAAATAGGAGGGAAGCGACTTAATTCAAGGCTCATTACTTCTATACATTAGGCTGTGGTTAAAGGGAACAGGATTCTAATCCACCACTTCCCATGTGTCTTTCTTCCCCACCCCCCTCCCTTGATTTTGCCCTCCTTGTCTCCTCCTTTCTCTTCGTCTCTCATCCCATCAGGGCCGCTGTTCCAGAGAGAACTGTAAGTACCTGCATCCTCCTCCTCACCTAAAGACCCAGCTAGAGATCAATGGAAGAAACAACCTCATCCAACAGAAAAACATGGCCATGCTAGCCCAGCAGATGCAGCTCGCTAACGCCATGATGCCCGGCACACAGCTACAACCAGTGGTGAGTAGTCACTCACCAGACACTTTATTAGGTATACCTGTTCAACTGCCCATTAACAAAAATGTCTAATCAGCCAATCACATAGCATCAACTGAGTGCATTTTGGCATGTAGACATGGTCAAAAGTCAGTTTTCCATTAGTACCTACTCAGATTGACTTGGCACGGTTCGCCACATTTTCAGGGTTTTCCATTAGGTCATAGTGCCTGGTACCAGGTACCTTTTTTAGTACCTGCTCGCCTGAGGTTCCAAGTGATCCGAGCAGGCACCAAAATACGATGTCGTTAGACTGCATGCCACAAAATGGTTCGTCAGTGAGTCACGAAATTTAAACCACCATTTTTGGCGGTTTAAACAAGGCAATGAGGAAAATATGTCTACAAAGAACAACGCCGTGGTCCCTGAGTCAGACAAAAAGCCACAGACCGAGCAGCAGGTATATTCTTGTCCACCTTTCTACACCTCTCTACAAACCCTGGAGGTTTGTAGAGAATTCTCTGAAAAATGTCCATCCATCCATCCATCCATCCATCCATCTATCTTCATCCGCTTTATCCGAGGCCGGGTCGCGGGGGCAGCAGCCTAAGCAAAGAGGCCCAGACCTCCCTCTCCCCAGCCACCTCCTCCAGCTTATCCGGGGGAATACCAAGGCGTTCCCAGGCCAGCCGAGAGATATAATCTCTCCAGCATGTCCTGGGTCTGCCCCGGGGCCTCCTCCTGGTGGGACATGCCTGGAACACCTCACCAAGGAGGCTCCTCCTTGAATCGCTACCTTATCGTGGTGGAGGGGTTTGTGTGTCCCAGGGATCCCAAGGGCTATGTTGTCTGGGGACTTTTGCCACCTGGTAGGGTCTCCCATGGCAAATTGGTCCTGGGTGAGGGACCAGACAAAGAGCGATTCAGAAGACCCTTGTGAAAAGAATATTGAGGGAACAGTTTACCCTGCCCGGGATAGGGTTACCGGGGCCCCGCCCTGGAGCCAGGCCCGGGGAGGGTGCCCGAGGGCGAGCGTCTGGTGGCCGGGCCCTAGTCCATGGGGCCCGGCCGGGCACAGCCCGAAGAGGAGACATGGGCCCATCCCGCAGGCCCAACACCCGCAGGAGGCGCCATAGGGGTCGGGTGCATTGTGTGCCGGGTGAAAAATGTCCACTGAGCAGCAAAATGCCTTGTTGATGCCTGAGGTCGGAGGAGAATGGACAGACTTCTTTGAGCCGATAGGAATCCAGCAGTAACTCCACTAACCACTTGCTACAGCCAAAGTACGCAGAAGAGCTTCTCTGAATGCACAACCTTTTGAACCTTGAAGTAGATGGGGTACTGCTTCAAAGTTCAAGTTTTTCCAATCTTGTGGGCAACAGAAGATTGGAAAAACTTTGCCCAGTGTGATGAATCTCAATATCTAGTGTGACCTTCAGGTAGTAAGGTCAGAATTTGGCGAAAACAACAAGAAAGCATAGATCCGTTATCCTTAATTATGGATAATTATTACAATAAATACCCATACCAATGACCATATGTCTAAAATGTTCTGTTTTCAACAGGTAAAAAATATTTAACTGCGAAATGTTAATTGAATTTAGTCATTTATAGCAGTGGGTCTAAAATGTTGCTTGATATCAGAAAAATATTCACAATTATATGAGGGTTTAAAAAAGGATAGAAGTTAGATTTTAGTGAATTAAAGGCCAGCACAAACTCTTGTTTAAATTTTCCTAAAAAGTTATATCCATTGAACTTAGCTTGACTCCATTTTTTCCTTTGGTTCAAGTTATTGTCAAGATATTGTAGACGAGACAAGACGAAGATGTGCAAGATGCAAAATCTGCAAATAATGTATAATTTAGATGTGTGTTCAGTAACTATGTGACTGAGTGTGCAAATAAGCATATTGTTCCCAGATACAGTTTGTAGTGGATTTGTGTAAGTTTTTTTTGTTTTTGAGTCTTTTGATGAGTATTGTAAGGTGTTTTGTGTTTGTCAGTCCTTTGGTGGTAATGAGTTGAGGGCTCTGTTTGGCCCATATCCATTTAGATGGATTTTATGTCCACTAGTCTGAGTCAATATGGTGGTTTTAGTGAATTTTGAAACTGTGTAACCACACACGTGATGTCAGTGTGAATTTTTTATGGGACAGTAGTGACAGCTCAAATGAGACCTGACACTGTCACGAGAGCTGCGTTCCCACCATATTTGCCCAGGTTCCTGTAGAGGGCCCGAAATGTAACATCAGCACCAGCACCGCTGCCCTCTGAAAACCATTATTTCCTGTGGTTTGTACTGTGCGTGAATGGTTTGGCAAGGTGCAATGCAAACATGCTGTCTCGGAAGCTTCTGCATTGACATGACCAGTAGAAACAATGAATGATGGGAAGCAGACACACATACTCTATATGAAGACAGTGAGCAGGCACAAAAAAATTACACAGTACAGATTTGGCACAGTAGCCAGCACAATATAAACTTTGGCTCGATCGAGTGTCAGTGCAGCACATACTGCTTACCACTTTACAGATCTTAACAAATTTATTTGACGGCTTGTCATTAAAACAACAAAAAAACACAAATATTTCAGAAAGCTGTCTTGTTTTATTGGTATTTATTGAACAGCTAACAAACTGAATTCACATTTTAGACCCAAATAGTCAGCACACTGGACTTCTCTCTGAGAAGTCAGAAATGAATCAAGCATAACATACATTTTTGTTTGTCCAGCAAGTAAATAATTGAAATGTTGCGTCTTAATCTTAATTAATGACATTCTAGTTATTTTTTCAACTCTTTTGTAAAACATTACATTTGAAAATTTATGGATAACAGCAGCAATTATATTTTAACATTAGGAGCATAGTTTTGATTAGCTGATGTTTACTGGTGGAATAATCACTACAGAAACCATGATAGCAGTGATTTTGGTAATTATGCTGTGTAATTAAGATCATCTGTGACACAGACTTTATACTGGGTGTTCTGATAATTTGTTAAGCACTGTATGTGAAATAGCACAAGATTGATCAGACATGACGCTCATAAAGACCAGAATCCATGCCATTTCAGTGAGTAAAGGAACATGTGTGACTGTAGAATACATGTGTGACACATACACAAAGTTTCCTACCACTGCTGTGAATGCACAGACCAATTTGCAATAAGCAATTTTGTGTGCTTTGTCATCTAACGGTTTATTATTGCTAAATTAACATTCATAATTATACTTGGTAATTTCCTAGGATTTGCTTAATGACAACAATAAAGACAGTGTTTATAGGTTTAGTGGTTATATAATAAATCCCAGCAGTTCCAGAATGTTCTTGCCAGTTTCACATTCAATAAAACAAATACATTCCAAATAGGACCATATTACAAAGGTATGAAGTATAAACAGTGTGTAAGGGTTAATGAAAACGTTGTTTTTTTCCCGATTTTAAACTCCCCTAAAAATATTTGTAGCATTTGTCCAATGTAAACCGATCATAAGGGCAATCATATGATCAGCACTCGGGCCGATCATAAGACTGCCGGTGGGTAGGGTTGTTTGTCTGTTCAGTGTTCTTTAAATGAACTTGAAAAACATGAAAGCCATGAAAAACAGTTCTGTGACTGAGTTTGAAAAAAATGTTTAGCTTAAAGAAAATTGACAGAATTAGTTAATTTGATGAAAGTTTATTCTTACTTTTCCTTTCGTTTGTACATTGCATAATATAGAAAACTAATGGATGGATGAATGGATTAAATAGGCAGTTGGGTTAGGTTCTAACTATGGATGGGTGGATGGATGGATGGATGGATGGATGGATGGATAGCCAGTCCTGGTATAAGACAATGAAGGGAATTATTTTAAATGATTAACAGCACATCCATAAAGCCGTATAACATACACACACAAAATTGAGTTAAGATGTTGCTCTATGTATGCGCAACATGCTCCAAGGATGTTCAAGGTGATAGCCACAGCCCCGTTCAGCCAAATGAATCCTTCCATGACCGATCCAGAAACCTTACAGAAACAATGAGAACTGCCAGTCAGGCTTGAAGTAATTCCTCTGTCATCTCCACTGTCCCTTTATGTTTAAGTGAGAGCACTGGAGTGAATTTGTCTAACACTATTCAAAGGAGTTCAAAAGATGCAGTGTGCTTTGACGCACATCTGCAAGTGCACACTTAGCTGATGGCTTATCAACCCTATCTAGAAAAGAGAGGCTGAGTTGAGAGCCCCATTGGGAGGGATGGGGGTTTAAAGAAGCATAGATCTCCCTGGAACAGCAAAGCCTTCCTTTCTGTTTATGTCATGGGGTGAGAGAAAGCAAGACGAGAGAAGAAGCAGGAAGACAAGCTGACAAAGAAGGACACAGCAGAAGAAGAAAGGGAGAAGGGAATGCAGCCGAAATAGATAAATGGGCAGGGTAAGACAGGTAGGTAAAGTGAAGGAGATAGGATGACAGCAGTGAGGAGAGATGGCTTTAGACCTCCACTACAAAGAAAAGTCAAGAAAATAGAGCATGTTCTGTGCACAGGGATCAAAGGGTAAAACCGGGTACTTACCTTTCTAAGAATCAGACTTTATTCTTCCTAACCTCACCTTGTGTTTGTAGCTCAGTCTCCTTCTTCCACCCTTAGTATCTCTACCACATTTTATTTCCCCCTTTTTTTTCTTTTATCTGCAGCTATCCATCCTTCCTCAGTGTATGTAGGTAACCTACTTTAATTTCATGCATTGGACCATGAACACAGTGAAGTGGTTAGGGTCTGTCACAGCTGGTTGTCACTCACTCACAGTAGGAAAGGACCTGTTTAGTACAGATCCTCTTTGAAAATCAAATAAGTCAAAGCATGAAGCCACAATCCAATGACATTCCAGTGGCTGGGTGTAATTGGCCACATCTCTGTGTTTAAATATTTAGGAGCTGAAGTTATGGCTCATGTGGCAAAGTGTTTGCACTACAACAAAGAAAGGTCAAACTAGGTCAGTGCGTCTGACGTACAAATCTTAGAATATTCAAATCTGAATTTAAGCTTGTTTACAAAGAGTTTCAATATGTATTGAATGTCTTTATATAGTATGTTTCTTAGTCCATTATAACCAGTTCAGTGGCTAATTGGTAAAACCGCAATTTAGATGAATAAAGTTGTGCAATGACTGTTACGTCACATTTTACCATCATGATCATTATAATTGTAGTGGGGACTTTTCAGCAAAACTTAACTTTAGGTTTTCCACCGTTATGCAAAAAACAACAACAGCAAACATGCCCTGAAAAAGAGAGGATAACACATTTTACTGGGAATAGTGAAAACAAATACTGCTGAACTGTAATTAAGCCCTGCATGCAATTATAGATGTTTCTGTTATAACATTTTTGTTAATTAATGCGAATATTCAATTTCATATCGATACTGAAACTTTGACGTGTTCCAAAAAAGGCCTATTAGTAAGCTTTCAAACTCTTCGCAAGATGATATCACTGCATAGTTAAAACCCCATGACCGCAAATGTTTTAGATGACATCATGCTTATTCCATCCAAACCCCAAGCTGCAAATATCTCAAACTGATATCTGAGCACCTGGAGTGAGACACATCTGCTTTTCCAGAGCACCTTATGATTGCAAACAACTCTTCAGACATTCCAGAGGGCAGTGCCGAAAGAATTATTTCTGATTTTCTGAGTCATCGCTGAGCAGTGAGGAGGTTTTAGGAAGAATGTATCAGTACAGCCCTGGCTGCCGCTCCTCTATTACTCACTGTGTCCTGTTGGCAGGGGCTCAAAAGACAATCCTTAGACTGGGGCTGAGGTCAGGATCAGGCAGGGAAAACTTTGCAGTGCATACTCCTCTCTCTGTCAAACTCCAGTACAACGCATACAGGCAGTACTTTATCTTACAGTGAAGCGTCTCTCCCCACTCACATGCTCACACAGCTTGACGTCCTTCATCAGTACTGCTAACTGTGTGATATCTGGGGTATGAAGCATGTGATTCCATCTGATCAATGGAAGAAGGTGACACCACATACTGACGCTTGCTCTGCGCGTTAGTGCAAATGAAAGACAAGCAGCCATGTTCTTTTTCCTCAGATGTAAGCCTGTTAATTATCTGTTTTTGCATCTTTCCTTCCACATCCACAATCAGAGTTCCTATTTTTTGCTTTGCTACTGATAATCTTCTGCCTCATATGCTGTATATCCACCAGAGGTAATAATTATATGAGGAAGAAACAATGTGATTATATATGTAGCATCTTTATACATAGACTGTGAGAAATCATTGTGGATCAATTTTGACCAACTCTCTTATTTTGCATGTGCTCTCAGCCCATGTTTTCAGTCACACCCAGCCTTGCAACCAATGCCAATGCTGCTGCAGCAGCGGCTGCTGCATTTAACCCCTACCTTGGCCCTGTGTCGCCCGGCCTGATGCCCGCTGACATCTTGCCCAGTGCCCCCGTACTGGTCACCAGCAACCCCAGCGTTCCCATACCCGCCGCTGCTGCTGCCGCCGCTGCTGCACAGAAACTCATGAGGACAGACAGACTGGAGGTGAGGAGGAACACAAACATTTACACACATTCGCAAGAAAAAGTGGGGAAAAAATATATGAAAGCACATCGGGAGGATTTGCATAATTTTTTGTGATTCCTTTGCCGCTCGCAGATTATAAAAAACGATTGGGAGAAATACCTTTTTCACACCTTTCTAACAGAAGCTTTTCAGACGTAGGATCTGTCTATTCAATATTAACAGTCTTGTTTGTACGTCTGTGTATCTACACCATTTCTGTTACACTAACTACATGCCATTACCAAGACAGAGTTATTTCTCAGACTTAAACAAGAGAATAAGATGTTAATGAAAGCATCCACAAACATTACCATTGCTGACACTATCGATACGAAGGGGATAACTTTGTCTGGCACAAGCTCGGGTTATAATGTACATATGTCATTTTCAGAAAAATCTTTACTTCTTCTCGGAAAGCAATTAGTTCTTTGAAACCTGATGAGTGCCCCTCCTCCAGCTGCGTTCAGATAATCATTAATTGGACAGTAAGTCAATCTCATCCATTATGTAGCCCCACCCGAGAAACAGTGGCAGCGGAATAATGGGGAAATCGTTGGAGGCAGGCAGGAGGCGTGCAAGAATGCAGGAAGGTTACATTTAAGATGTAATGTTGGGTAGCTGGGTAATTAATGGGGGTGAGGCTGAGTAAGTCTTTGGACCAAGTGAATGAATGGACAACATGCAGAGCGACAGAACAGGTTACTGACAGGAAAGAGAGATGGAGGCGGAAGATAGGAAATCAATTTGTAGACCTGTTGTGGTCATCAGGGGAGGGATTGGAGCAGGCAGAGACAGAGATACCAGAAACAAAGCAAAGGCCGCTGACTGAATTTTATGGAGGCGTTAGTACAAGTCATGCTGTAGAGGTTAAGGATAAGTGGAGGCAAGACGCTGCGAGCAGGAGAGCATGCACCTCTCGATTCAGACTAAGGATTAAAACGATTTGTCCTGCAAAAGATCGATAGCAAAGGGATATGAAATATTTATCAACCAAATCAGAAATACTCTCCTCATTCCACTGTTTTCCTTTTAGATAGAGAGGCCTGTTGGTCAACGGCATCTGTGGTGGTCAGGCTGCAGGAGACGTAGTGAGGCTGCATGTGTGGGTGAAGCTTTTTGATGAGGAGATTTCATATCCTAGTTTCTTAATTTGAAAGGAACTAGGTTTGCTAAAAATATCTTAGAGAAAGGGGCCAGTCATATTTCAGTTTCCAGTGTGTGTCGTTCAAAGTAAACATAGCTGGAATTCTGTGGAGCGACACACATACCGCTCAGTTGATGTGTTACGGACTGTTTCCTTTTAGGCTGTGAGAAATTCCAATTTTAGAAGACAATGCCCCAGACAGTTTTCCTGAGAAAATATGCTCCAGAAGTCTTGCTGTCTTTTCCTTACATATGGTATGCTGCAACATGTCAGCATGCATAAAGTCATATGTTGGTCACCTGCAACCATGGTGATGCAAGTAGCTCAGGGGGATAGTTAGACATCTGGTCCCGAGAACATCAAATCCTATCATTCAGTCCTCCCCTGTTTTTTTTTTTCCTATGACAGCCTACATACACCTCATCACCAAAGGCTCTCACTTTCTCCTCCATCTCCATCCTCGTCTTTTTACTCTATATTCGTCAACCACGCTTACATTTCCCTTCTCTCCAAGTTTCCTCCCTCCCTCACCCGCCTCTACAATATCTGCCTGACAACAAGGCAGTCTCTCGTTTAAAAAAAAACAAGACAAGTAGCAGTAGTTACTGGTTAGCAGTGGTGGGGTGGTGTGCACGTGTAGGCATACATATCTGAGAAAGGGAGAGGTACCCACGAGAAACAAGGGACAGGCAAAGGGAGAAACGCTATCACTCACAGCAGTCAGTGAACGTAGATGATGAGCTGTCAGGACTGGAGACAGAGCAGTTTGCAGATAACAGTGCTGGTGGCCTTTTGTCTGGCAGCCGGTCCACCACAAATCAAATCCTTTATGCACGCAGACAGGGAGACTGGTAAACAGACTTAGTAAATGGCTTGTTCCATCACAGTAACTGATAGATCAATACAACGCACCATGAAATTGCATTTCTTTTGGTGGAGGATTGCATCTCGAATCCAGTTCAGATTCAACGGTCTGATGGAGCGCCGAGAGCAGAGATCTGAAGTTATTGCAAGGCTCTTTGAGTGCCTAAATTTAAAAAAAAACAGTGCTGCCTTATAATATATATACACCCACCTTTTGTGTGTGTGTGTGTGTGTGCGCACGTGTGTTTACTACTGTGTGCCAGCGGCTGACAATTACGTCAGCTACAGCCTCCCTCGAGGGTAACCAGCTTCATATTTCCCATGAGCCTCATTGAGTCTGTACGTTCAGAATGAAGAAGGCATTTTCCCAATTGTTCATGCAAGTGCTGCCCCCTTCTGTCAGACTCAGGAAGAACAAAAACAGTTCTCATTTAAATAATGGATGAATGCGGTGTGATTAATGAGTCTGTAAAAGTTGGTTAGGATCTGTTCTGCTTATCAATCAACATTAATGGCCGAACCCATCATTAAGATCGGTTACCTTGTCTGATACCATCTGAAATGACAGAGCAGATGGACTGCTTTATCACGTGGACTCACCAGTAACTTTGTAACTTATGTGTGTAACTGTGTATGTGTGTTAGGTTTATGATCAAATCCTTACCATTGCCCCAGGTATGCCGGGAATATCAGAGGGGTAACTGCACGCGTGGGGAGAACGACTGTCGCTTTGCCCATCCTGCAGATAGCACCATGATCGACACCAACGACAACACAGTCACCGTGTGTATGGACTACATAAAGGGCCGCTGCTCGAGGGAGAAGTGCAAGTACTTTCACCCTCCGGCTCACCTGCAGGCCAAAATCAAAGCCGCTCAACACCAAGTCAACCAAGCTGCAGCTGCTGCAGCCATGGTAGGTATCTGTTTACATTACACCTCCAAAAGCAAATCAAACTAAGAAACATCCAAGTATTACAATCTCACAACCTGCTGTTAGCAATTGAAGCTAAATGTCATTTAATGTACATTAAAGTTTAAAATGTATAGTTTTTCCAAAAATAATTTCTTTTTTCGTTTGGAGCAAAAGCGTTGCACCACAAATACTCTAATCTGGAGATAATTTTCTATGTATCGACAGCGTTGCTTGAGCCAGTACATTTTACCCTGCTTTTAACCTCAACCTTTAGTCTCCGTTGTGCCTCTGCAGCTCTGACTCAGTACGCCCTAAAACGATACAGATGTAGCTTGTGTCAATGTGTGCTTTGTTAGCAGCAGCAATAATCGTGCTAGTATGTGACTGAGCCTCCCCTCGCCTGCTCCTCCTTGTTTTGCTGCTTTGTTAGTTTTACATTTTGCTTTTTCACAGTCAATAGATGTGTAACATTTTTTGCTGAGAAGACAATTGTGTAGACTGCGGCATATTTTGGATCTTGTTTCCGCAATGCAGCGATCGGTTTCTCTAAAGAGACAGTAAAAAGGTCGTGCTCCGCCAAGTGCTGTACAGTAGATAATATTGTGCATCACTGAATTCAAAAATATGGGTCAGCTTTATATCAGTTAACCTTTCATTTCTGTTTATTTCGATTGATTCAGCACAATTTGAGCAGGCCTGCCATTTATCATGTCCAATCTCATCTTTTCCAAATAAAATGTAGTAACTTACTGGGATATAAAATGGCAATTAGTATGAATATAATGGCACAATGATAATTATTACTAGAGTGTATCTATAGAATTAGACTAAATTATTGTCCTCTTTTTTTCTTTTATTACAAATAGCCAGACCTGTGACGCTTTTTCAAAGTCTTCATTGAGTATTTAGTTGTGACACATGAAACAAACTCAAACAGAGAATACAACAGGCACCTCAAGGTGTTTTCTAGCTTTATATTGTAAGGTAAAGACCCTATAATATTAGAAAGAAAACTCCAACAATAAGATAACCCTGTATGAGCAAGCACTTGGCGACAGTGGAAAGGAAAAAATCCTTTTGAAGAGGAAGAAACCTCCAGCAGAAGAAGCATCTGGGGCAGCCATCTGCTATGATCGGCTGGGGGTGATGGGACAGAGACAGGACAAAGGATTTAGTAATAAAACATTTTAAAATGTATCTACAATTTCATAATCAGTGTATTTGATACAAAAGTTTTGTTCAGATTGGCCCACCTGTTAAAGAGGACATAGGATACATACATGTACCCTAGGATCAATTTAGGAACAAACACATCTGAAGATGTCAATGATTTTTTATGGTATATTCAAATCATGTGAATGAAACAGAAAACACAGGAAGAGGAGAATCACACAAGTACTGGAAACTGCAGTCGTTTAAGACCCTTAAAACGGGCCTAGGACCAAAAGTCATGTGCCACTTTAGGAAATTAGTTTCAGTACAGTTGCCATGATCCAGCCACCACAGGCTTTAAGAAAAGCAGTGCATCTGGAGCAGAGGGCAGAATCACATTAGATAATATTTATAGTCTGTTTCAAATGAATGTATTTGATCAAAGCTCATTCATTGGCTAATAATCTTTTCTGGACCATAGCATAGAATTTTCGCATTCATGAAAATAAAAACTTTCTTCTGACAGCAAAGTTTGCTATGGGCTGTAATTCTTTTCAGTAACCCAAAGCCATTAATGTGCATGCACAAGTCTTGTAATTGTTGTATATTGCATTCCAATGATTTGTTTTTGTTTGTTTGTTTTTTTTGTTTGTTTTTTTTCCTCACCAACCCACACTGCACTGCTGCCCCCATGACGCACCTTCGCTTGCTGGTTTTTGTTAATGCGCTTGAACCCCATTGGCCCATTGCCATCATGTGCTCGCTGCCTGCTAATTAAGACTCAGTCGGCTGTCAAATCAATGAAGCGACCCCTCGACGCAACTTTTGATCTGGTACTATGACCTTTCACCTTTTAGCTTGGCATGCAGCTGTGGTGTGATAGATATAGTTTGAAGCTGTGTTTAACTAACTAAATGAGAAAGCACTTAAGGGTGATGAACTGATTGTAACCTTTGGTTTGACGTTTTAAGATTAAAAACAGATTCCAATCACATTAGTGAAGAATAAGGACAGTGGCTCAAAACTGGAAATGCACTACATTTTCCAATGTCAGTTCATCACCTTAAGTGAATCTCAAAGCATGAAAATGCAAAAGTTTATTGTGGTATAAGCTATGGTAGTCTTTGCATGTCTTGGTCATTTCCCATACTGCATGCATAACTGGTAAAGAGGTGTCATGACAGTCTTAACATGGCGTATAGTTTACTATTATCATGGAGCTGACAGCGCGACTTTCCCTAACTACATCATTTCCATTGGTGGTCCAGCAATCTGTGCTTCAGCTTATATTAAGCAGCTGCTAAGTTCTCTTTACGGAAAATTCGAGTTCTCAGCCAGCAAAATATTGACTGTATCTACTGTAATATTCTAAAATCATGTAAAAAGGTTCATGACAATATCTTGAGTACTTTTATGCTTGTCGTAAGATATACGTCACACATTTTTTTGTCAGCTAGCACCTCTGTCCGCCTGCTCTGACAGAAGTAATGTAGTCCACTGCTTGCTTGCCAATATATTTGATTGCTGTTTTGATGGGCAATTTAATCTTCTAATGAATTTCTTTCTTCTCTCTGTCCTGAATGTCACTGCTACCATACTTTGATTTCCCTCACTCCCATCCTTTTGTTTTGATGTTGTCCCCTCTTCAGGGGCTCCCTCCCGTCTTGCCTCCTTTACCAAAGAGACCTGCACTTGAAAAAGCCAACGGTGCCACCACTATGTTCAATGCTGGTGTATTCCCGTACCAACAGGCCCTGGCCAACATGCAGTTTCAGCAGCAGGCTGCCTTCATACCATCAGGTAAGGTCCGAGTCTTCTTTAGCTGGTGTTTGTGGCAGTTATCCTATTCACATTCCACACTCCTTTGATTATGGTTTGGTATCTGCACTGTCTGGCTGAATGTGTGAAATGATGGGGGAAAAACTTGCAGTGTTATTTGCACATATATGTACTGCATGATCATAACTTTGGTGTCACAAGTAGGAAGAGAAATAGTCAAAAGTTTTTTTTTTTTCATTTATAAACAGGCAGGCAGTGCTAGGATGTCTTCACACCTATATTTGTTTTCTATATTTGTCCGAGTCAGTTCATGAGTTTGTAAACTTGTAGCTTTTCCCGGTGGTTTGGTTTGTTTTCACACACGGAGAAATCCAAGTGAACCAAAATGCTTCACTATAAACCACGTGAAAATATTCAGGCTGCTTATTGGCCAGATGAGTCTGGGGCTGGACAAACAACAGTAAATACAGGAAGAAGGTGCTGCATTCTAGACTAGTGGAGAGTTTATATTCATTTCACGGTTAGTTGTTTGCCTGCACAGACTTTGGCACATTTATAGTACCTTGCTGCATTCAGAATACAAAGCATACATGGTAACGGGAACTTTTTGAGCTCAAACTTGGAACGCAGTTAGGTCGGATCATGTTCACATGAAAAACGAACTGCTCTGGAGTCCATTTGGAACCAAAGGGTCTTGGTGCGATTGTTTTACACCCGAGTCCAATTACTGTTTTCCCATCTGCCCAAATGATCGCACTGAGGGAAAAAACAAACCAGAGTTTAAATGAACTAAGCGCTGCAGGTGTGAAAACACCCTTAGTATTACATATAAACCATGCTCAAAAGATCATTCTAATAAACAGGAAGCAGTAATTTTGAATAAGATGCAACTGAGATAAATAAATCAAAGTTTTTATTTATTTAAGTATTTATTAAAATGTTCATTAAGTTGAACATTTGATGTTACATTTACATGGGAAATATACATTTAATTAAATTAGTTACAAATCAACATTTTGGGCTCAAAATGTTTTGTGTGGTATAAAAACATAAACATAAACAGCAAGATATGACTTTAATTGAACTGAAATTCTGAAAAATGGGGCAAGACAATCCACGACTGCTGGAACATGAGGGGCACTTCTTCACTCTCTGCCAGTTTAAATCATACCCAAGGTGTACACTACATGTGCATGCACAAAATGCACACACACACAGACAGCTTTTTTAAATGTTCTTCTTTGGGCACTGCATAGTCATCTTTAACTGTGCCCCATATTCTCCTGTGACAGCCTAAGAATAGCCTGCCATCGATTCCCATCTGTGAGACATTCAGATCCTCAGATCCTCATATGTCCCACTCTATTGGACTGTCAGATCACTACAGCTACACTGTTTGAGGGCTTAAAAAGCAAGCCATTCAAACCTGTCACCGTACAAACAGCTGCCATGGCCCTGACAGGAAAATTGGGGTAGTGGTAGCGTTTAATTTGTCCTTCAGTTTAATGGATAAGTTGAACAGTAAACTGGGGTTGGCCAGCAAGTTTTGTTTTGTTTTCAGTTTTTCCCACCTCTTCCCACTCAGACCTTTCATGCATATGTTTTCTTAAATATGCAGTATGTGCAGTTACAGCAACTGCAAGCCATGAAAGTAATAATAACCAATGCTGTTATATAATAAGCTGTGGCCACTCTATGAAAGAGTTCACATGTTTACATCCAGAATGAATCCAATATTGTCTGACTTTGTAACACTTGTAATGCATTTTGCTGATTTCTTCTCCCCCCTATTCACTCCACTCCCTGTTGCAATGCATGATGGGCAGGCTCGATATTGTGCATGACACCTGCAACAAGTGTTGGTAGGTGCCAGCTTTCCTTATTGATTATCTTTGAACCCATTGTAGTCACTCTCATTTAACTCACCACATAAAGTGAGCACTTTTTTTTTTTTTTTAAATTTAGACTTTGAAATGTACTCAAAATGATATTCAGTGTCTTTTCAACACAGGCTATTCAAATGTAAATTGCAAATTTTGATTGTGAGCATACTTGTGTAATTTCAATTGGAAATGATGTGCTTTACTATTCTGTACTGTAGACCTTTTTGCTTCACCACAGATCTGTCTGTCACCTAATGCTTGTTGCAGTTCAAAATCCCCTGACCCCTGCTTTGTTTAACTTACATTTCAAGCTCTTTAACCTCTTGAGCGCCTCATTATACTGTCTGGTTATAAATGCCATATAAACATGAGGATTTATCAGTGGTAGCAGAAGAAAGGATAGAGATGTTGTGTGAAGTTTATGCAATCCTGATTGCACTGTAATTTTTGCAAAACCCAGTGAAGTCTCTTATTCAGTTTTGAATGCTCCCCGCCAAGAAAATAACACGCTGCCTCCTGATATGATATGCTCGTCCAATTTTCAATTAGCCACTATTTAAATAATTTCCCTGACGTTTCTTTTCTTTTTCCACAGCAGGTGAGTTGCTATGAGTTTACGCAAATTGCTGAGATGTTTGTAGATAAAACATTAAAGATCGCTAGAAAGCAGACAATAAATCTGAAGCTGTTTAGATCTCATGTTTATCAGCATTCTATACACAGACATACAAATGAAGTGTCAAGCATTAAAAGCTTTAAATCTGCTCTGGTTCAACTGCCTGTGTGATCTTTCCCCCTCCAAGTACCCATGATGCACGGTGCTACCCCAGCCACTGTGTCTGCAGCCACCACATCTGCCACAAGTGTTCCCTTTGCAACAGCAACAGCCAATCAGGTTTGCTCCTCTCCTGCCTTCTTTCACAGTCTTTCACCTCTGCTATCACCTCTGACTTTTTCTCCTCTAATCGTACGATTTCAATGTGAATGAAATGAAAAATGCATGAGTGGTGCACAAGGATCACCTCTGGTCTTTGCTAGTTATTTCTAAGTATCTCAATTTGTGATTATAGACATGATCGCTATGCTTATGCTTGTTAGCGGTTGTGGTTCCAGTGTGTTTTGTCCTCATTGCAGTAGACCCTTCTGTTTATTTCCCTCTGTCTTCCCATTCCCCCCTCCTCCCCTATTTGTCTTTTCTCCTCCCAATCAGATTCCAATAATATCTGCAGACCATCTGACTAGTCACAAGTATGTGACCCAGATGTAGAAGTCTCAGAACAGTATGTACTGCACCTCCAGCACCTCACACAATGCATTCGAACAATAAATCTTTTTTCTCTGAAAAAGACCTCCAAACCTCTGATGTGACAGAGTTACAAAAGCTTTTTTTTGTTTGTTTTTTGGGGGAGTTGTGGGAGAAATGTTTTTTTACAAAATAAAATTGTTCACTTACTTGGTAGCAGTTAGAAGAGAAGATTACGTCTTCGCTCATATTTGAACGTTAGAGATGAAGCTGGAGTCAGGAGCTGCTTAACTTAGCTTAGAATAATCAACAGAAACACAGCAAAACAGGTAGAATTAAAAAAAACTAAATGAAATATAAATAAATAAATATATTAAAAGCTGCCAAGTAGAGCGTCTAGTGCTTATCTGTTTACATTCCCTCCCTGCATGTTGAAATTTATACAGTAATGTTTGCCAATATTTAAAGTTGTGATTCTAAATGGTTGCTGGAAACATTAACTAGCTTGTAAGCTGCCAGCAGCTACAACATGCCAGGAATAGCAAATAAGCTTCCACACTATCAAACAGCACAAGCCAACAGAGATGAATTAATATCCTGTTTGTCTTGTATGACTTGGCCACTGTGGAAGTTTTCACAGTGATCCATCAGATTTTCTTGCGCTCCTGATTCCCCGCTGATGAGATTTACGATATGATAGTCATCATACAGCTGAACTAGATCAAATTAATTTCAGCCGCTCAGTGTTTGCATACTTTTACATATTTTTTTAAGATCAGTATGAAAATCATAAAAAAAATCTTTTGTTTTTAATACAGCTGTGAATATCTCAGCTCTTTTAGCGTTTTAGTAAAGTAGAACATAAACAATGTATTATAGAATTGATTGATATAACCTGTGTCGATATAAAGCTCTAAAAATAGTTAATAAAATATATGAAATAATAAAATACTAATAATGTCGATGACAGATAAGTAACATCAAAAATGTCAAATATCACATCTTGTTCTAAAGCAGCTTGTGCTTCTAAGAAATATGTTCATATTGGACAATTGTGCAGCTAATGGGTTCTAATATTCAGTAACAGTGCATGAAATAGTCTGCCTCCCCTCAGAGATCTTCATTTAACCTTTTTGTTTGCCTTGATTTTCGCGAACTATAACTTCGTACATTATTGTACAAAAGTTTCGAGCCACCCCTCATTCATTAGATTTTGTTTTCAAGGAGTTTGACACAGCTGCTGCACTTCAGCTGATCCATCATAAATGGATCTGCTGAATTGTTTTCAAGAAGCTGTTATAAAGTAAATTTGAATTTTTGATTCAAATCATCATCAATATGCAAAGAGGAGGTCAGAAGACAAGTACAGCAGTGAGCATCTACGGACCTGTAAAACAGTGTTGAGGCTCTGTCAAAGTTTAGAGGTGTTGGTGTTGGTGTTGGAGAACATAACTGATGAAATTATCATCGTTTTGATCCACCGTGCAACACCATCCGCCTCACTTTTCAGCAGGGCAGTGATCGCAAACACACTGCAGTAACAACAGATAGAAAAACAAGTGGAACATTTTCCAGTTATTCAGTGGTTTTCCAAAGCCTGGATCACATTATTGTCCTTCAGGAATCTTGTACAACTACTCCTGAACACTACTTTATTATGTGTTTTTATCTATTGTACAGTGCCCTTGGGTGTCTTGAAAGGCGCTTTATAAATAAAATTTATTATTATTATTATTATTATTATTACTTGAAGAAACTGCAAGTAAGCTTCCCTTAGAGCGTTGAAGAATAAAGGTGGTCATACCAAGTATTGACTTTCAAGGTTGTTAAAATGGTAAATTATCAGCTTTTGCCTTACATGCTGTATTTCTATATATGATTGCACATTAAAAAAAAATCAGCGCTTTATATGTATATATAAACAAATAAATAAAACAAATGAGTGGTTCAAGTACAGTTTGTAATTCACAGTTACTATGGAAACCATACATTCATTTGTTTTAGACAGAAATTTTAGAAAGAAACTTTGAGGCTTATTATCAGCATTCTTGTCTGATTGAACTCTAAGTCAGCAGTAAACTCACTAGCTTTGCTTCGCCATTTTGCCGTTGCTCACAACTGACCTCCTGTACTTCACGCACTTCTTTTCAGATGGAGCTGGAGCGTGCTGGTGTCAAGTCCAAGATTAGTGGTCACCCTCCATGCTCGTAACATCAGGAGCGAAACGGAGGACCGAACTGGTTTGGAATAAATCTGCATGTTAACATAGGAGGCACAGTTTGTTAGAAGCGTTTTCATGTGTACTTCATGCACACTATTACACAACAAGAGAAAAGAACAACATCGCATCAAAGACTGCCTTGCGTTCTGTAGAGGCAACTGACCTTTATTCACCAGACACACTTTGAATGTTAACATAAGGTAAATGTGTGGAGCAGTCGCTGAACAGGTCGACTGAATCGGTACGTCTGTTGACCAAGAATCATGACTTACGTTGTGCGTGTTTATTCATCGGTTGTTGGTCTTTTGTTTACACAAAGGTGCACCTTGTATTTCATTTGAGGAAAAACGAAACAAATAATCTGACTGAATCACATATGCATGCACAATGATTTTGTTAATGATTTGATTTTGTTAAACCTGATATAAGGGAAATTACATGAGTGCACTCAGAGGCAAAATAGCAACTGAATGTCTGTGAGGTGTCTTTCAAACCTTTGTAGCCTACCTTTCTATCTCTTAAGCACATGTCTTTAATGTTGCAGGCATCCCTGTAAAGTGCCATACATCTCAAACTACATGAATGGTATAGAAGCAGTGTTACAAAGTGTTGCAACTCAACGACTCCCTTTAATACGTCTCTTTTCTCTTTTGGACAGCATGAAGTGTCCAATGTCATAGCCCGTCATTGTCCGTGATTCCCTAAGAGCACCATCGGCCCATTGATTAGATGACCGTCCCCGGATCGTGTGCTTTGCATAAATCTTCTACTGAATGATTAGCTTTTAATTTTATTTTCTTCAACTTTGTTGTTGATGTCAGTTGTTTAGACGTGAAATGACTTGACTCGTAATCCGAGCTCTGTGCGGCCATTAAGTCTGTTGACTCTAAACGTCAGACGAGTAGACTGTGAGATCTCAGCCTGGGTGAGAGACCAAAGAAGCTCTCTCAGCGATGAAACTGTTATGATGACACCACAGGGTTAGGATCAGATGATATCCACGCTGCTGTGAGACAGAAGTCAAAATCGACAGTGCGACTGGCAAATACGCGACCTGTACGACCCGATTTTGTTTTTCATTGGTATCGTTATTCATATTTTAAGACAGGTTAAAGTAAATTCAGTGTAGTGTATATAAAGTCAGACATATTTAAGAGTATTTGTTCTTATGTCTACCTGAGAACTGTTTTTCAGATAGTCAGCCAAAGTCTTTTCGTGTCACTGTTGTTAGGTGTTGTGGATAGACTAGTGGGGCTAAATTCTTAAAAATATGTAGCCCAAAGAAGGATCGAGTGTTTGGAGTAGATCTCTAGAACTCTTTATGTTATTTTATTTTTTAATATTCTGGGTGTTTTTTCAGGCATAGTCAATTGGTGGATAGTACAGGGAAAGTGGCAAGAATATAAACGATTGTATAACTCATCCAAAGCCTTAGAATGTATTATCGGGTCAGCACAATGCAACATGCCATTTTGAACCATCCAGTTGCCTAATCCACGCCATATTAACACACAGAGAGAGCACTATGTAACTGTCACTTTTTTTTGTCTGTGTTTTCTTAACTCTCTTGTGGTTTTCTTTGTTAGACAACAACAATTGTTTTATTGTTTTGTTTGGATGATTTTTTTGATATTAGTTCAGATTTTCAGTTTGGCTTATTATATTTATCTTTCTTATAATGAATATAAGGTTCAGTGTGTGTGTTTGCGTGTTCCTCATGCACAGTTCCCTAAAATTCCATGTAATGTTAATTTTCGTATGATTACAATTGTAAACTCAATATTTTCTACGTTATGCATATTGTTGAACTGTATGCATATTGTTCATTTCGCTAGTCTTTTTGTTTTGTCTTCTTTGAACAAAGATGTTTTATATGAGTATCTAACAGTAATGAAATAATAGAACAGAGAGGCCCAGGTTGTCGCTGTGGCAACCGTCGCCAATAAACGAGTAATATTTTAATGATTGTAAGGTTTGTAACTAGTCATATAAGAAAAAAAAAAGACTATTATAAAAATCTAGTTCTTAGATGTTTAGAGTAAAGATGTTATTTTCTACTGTATCCATTTCAAATAGTAACTATTGTTTTAATGTTTTTACTCTCCCTGGAAATTGGGCCATGTTGGAAAACAAGCTGCATATTTGATCACTTTTGGGGGCGTTGCTGGCGGGGTCAGGTGAACGTGGCGAGTAGGAAACCGAGTCTGAACTCTCGTTTCTTACCCAGCCATCTGCAAACAACAAGGGTGGGGTGGGGAATCTTGAGGTGATAATGGTTGACTTTTTTGCACTTCTGTACATAGTCAAAAAAGAAAGAATCATGTATATTGAGATCTTATTTTGAATAAAAAAAATAATGTCTATCAAGACAAGGAATTTTGCTAGGATAACAAAAAAAAAATCTTATGAAAGGCTGAACAAAATTGCTTGCATCAAAAGGGCACCGAGTTCTCACTCTCCTACCCCTTTCAGAAAAGGCCAAGTGTTGCTCTTCTTTTTTGTCAGCAGCTTGTAGTTTGCCAGGTAACCTTCCGGAGGAGGCATCCACTACCCTCCAGGGTAAGGGCCTGACTGGGTTTGTCTGGTCCCCCAACCCGCCTGTACTGCACAGGTGTGTGTCATGGCCACGCCCGCCCAGGCCCAACCAATCACAACACGTCCTGTCTCTTTACTGTACTCAGAGAGGAATGCATGTTAAAGGAAATACATATACAGTTTAAAAAAAGAAATCACAACACAGTACTATTGATTAAGAAAACATTTACACAGAAAGATGTATTTACAGTATACAATATTCTATCAATGTAATGGAATAAAATATATATTAAAAAATATAAAAATAGAATAGTGGTTTATTTAAAAAAAAAAGATTCCTGAGAATATACTCACTAAAGTTTCACCACTTGGAGAGTTAAAATACATGCAACACAAACACCATAGCTATAAGTATGTTCTTTATGTTTATGTAAGCTGTGCTTCTAGTAGATGAAACTGACCGAACCCGATCGTAGTTCAACATCAGGTCAGAATTTAAGAATAACTGCAGAATGATATACTGCTTCGTAGTTTGGTTATTAACCAGTTAGTTTGAAATTTTGTCCTGATCATCTTAGTCACCTCTCATCTTCTACAAGCACGCATGCTTACATTTATGATATAATGTAAACTGAACTTTTTTTGGTTTGTTGTTTGTTTTCTCTGCTTGTAGTGCTAAGATGATGTATTCTGTCTTCTGCTGCAGTTTGTTTCTGCTTGTTTTACTGTTCCGGGCCCCCTGAAAGGATGCGTCATGTTTGCATACCAGCCACCTCGTCTGGAAAGCGTGTGTAGAGAAAACTACTGATCGCAACAGTCTAAAGCCATAAAATCCAATCATCTGAATGAAATATGAGAAAAATTATAAAGAGTTGGGGTGTGGTATGTTCTGGATCTCACAGGATTGTGTTTGCCTTGGTTTTGATTAACTATAGCATCATGCAATAATTCCAGTCATGGAGGTAGTTAGTATAGCTTGTGGTGTGCTGTGCCAACACTGATGGATGTGTGGAGTTAAGAGAAAAGTACGTGACCCATTTTATTCACGGGGCCTGCATTGCTATATTTGATTCTTGCTGTTATGAATAAAAAAAATGTAATAAAAATTTACAAATGAACTCAAGTAAAGGAGAATTTGTTTAAAATGTGTCGTTTCATTTGAGCTCAAGGTTGGGATGTTCTGGGTAATTTAAGGGAACACAAATTACAATGCTAGAGCTCGTTTCTGTGCGAAACAAGCAGCGAACGGCTGTCCTGGCTGTGTGTAGCACAAGCGTTAAATGAAGCTTAACGCAACATATTCATCTTTGTTTTTGTATTAAACCAGGGATGTCGAACTTATTTTACATTGTTGGCCACATACAGGCCACTTTGACCTTTTTGAGCCACACCAGTGAAACCTCCCTTTCTGTCATTGTTAAGAAGTTTAACCGCACACTGAAACCCTCAGTTATATCTTCAAGAAAAAATAAGCACTATTTCAACAACATGTCTCTGTTTTTCTACAGTAAACGATAAAGAAATCTGTCAGAATGACTCTTTGGGACTGAATTGTGAGTAATTTTCACTTTAATTTTTTTCTTTCTTTTTTGTTGAAACTAACTATAAAAAAACATGTTATTTAAATGTTGATCTATTGACATCAAATGACTTCAATAGTCTGGCGTATTATGATTGATCCCAGGAGTTTTTATCATTTAAAAAACTACAAAACTTACAAAAATACAGCTAAAAGTCTAAAATGTTTGTCTTTGTTCATATTTTCCAAAGCCTTCCAGTGGGCCCGATTTGAGTTTTTGGTGGGGCGATTGTGGCCCCCGAGCCACATGTTTGACATGCTGTATTAAGCAGAATATTCAGTGTTAAACAAGTGACCTTTACATGTTTCACAGTAACACTTCATAATACTTAATTTTATTTGAAATTATTTATATTTACCCACAAATGCATAAATGTTGTTACACTAGAATTAGAGCACGACAAGTCTTTTTTTCCATGGGAAGCAAATAATAATACTCTAAGTAAATTTAAGTAGTTTGTTATAATCTGAAGCATTGAATAGTTTTGGGGTGATTTTGCAGCAAAACAAAAGATATTTTTACCCATTTTACATAACCTTGCCTAACAGGGATTTTTTCAGGAAAGGGGACACTGCTTTCCTGTACTCTGCTTTTGAACTGTATTTTTCAACAGTGATTGTGAAAGAAAAACTCAATTGGCTCCACAGACCTGCAAATTTTTTCTCTTGTAAGTTACCTTTGCAACAGTGTTACTGTTGCATCTAATTCCACTGTGATTCCCATAATAACAGCGATGTATTTGCGACGTTTTTTGGCTCAATGGCGCCCTCTCTTAGAAGTCGTGGCTAAAAGTGGCAGCATTAAAACATTGCCTGAATCGAGAGAGGAGCGTGAGTGTGTTGTGTTTGAGGCATCTGTAATCTGCCAACCTGCCTGACAGGTAGGCCAACACATTCTGTTCGTATCCATATAATAAAAGAGCAGCATTAAAAGGTAAACAAGTACAATACAGTAAATTTGGTATCTGAAATGTGTAAATATTGTTTTACTGCAAAATTACCATAAAATTGCACACTACTTAAAATTGCTTACACAGTACTTAAATTTACTTACAATATAATTATGTCGTTGTTTCCCGTGGAAACCTAACTTGTTACCCTCTTATTCTCCCTTTATGAGGCTGTAGCATTTTATTTTCATTTACATTGTAATTGAAAATAAAATGCCTTGAAATTCTCTTTCATTGCAGACAAATAAAATTTCTGCCTGCGATCTGTTTTTCTTTAAAAGAAAAAGCCTAGCTGTTTCCACTCTCTCTGCCAAGCTAACGCTAATGAGCTGCAGGCTTCACCTTTTAGTTAATTTAAGCGCTTCTGTTTCAGCAGTCATAGCTGACTACAACCACACAAAGGATGAAGTAAAGATACATGGCAGCCACCACACAAAAACAGTAGGAATTTAATGCAGTATTCTAAACTCACATTACAAACATGATAGGTCTTTATCGTGTACAGTTAAAGATTTTTGTCTTCAAATAAAATATGTGTAATTTTTATGAACCCCCCCCCCCCTCCAGCCAGCAATTCGCTACATTTATACTGTAGCATTGATTAAAATCTTGTTTTATCTCTCTCTATATATGATGGATCAGTTTGTCCTGCCTGCCGAAATTTCCAATTACGAGGAAAGATTTTAATTGAGATAGAGATGCAATAACTGATAGAATCTAAACGTGACTTGGCTGCAGTCTTTTAAAAAGCAAGCTATTTAATTAGAATGAGGAATTGTGTGATTTGTTGGCACAATACTTTAATTAAAGGACGATTTTGTAAAGTTTTATGTCAGCATTTTAGTCCTTAAAATGACCCCAGAGTTCTCTAACACTGGTAATGTTTCCTTATCCCATATAATCCGAAAGGATCTTTAATCAGCCAAAACAGAAGATGTTGATGAGACAGTAAAGCTCAAGTTGCCGCGGGATTACACCATCTTTGCTGTCAGCAAGTTGTATTTCCAGTGCTCAGGAGCCACAGGACAGACCACGTGCATGTTCACACTCAGCCGTCTTCTTCCTCTTTTTTTTTTTTTTAAATTACACACTCATAAAAATGTATAACTTCAGTTTTCAGGAGCTTTTTGGTGTCGAGTTTTTTTCTTTCAGAGACCCAACACGTATGCTGGACCATTATGTTGATACAAAAGTGCGATTCAAATAACACCCACCAGATGGCACCCTCTCTTTGTGAATTAAGGCTTCTGAACAGTTTTTTTTTCTAAATTAGTAATAAGTCTATATATAGACTGCAATGATTGCTTCTGACGCTGTCCCTTCCTTTGGCCATACCTATATCAAGTAAAGGAGTGCCTAATCTATTTTAGATGCCAAATCTTTTTTCTATTCAACAAAGCCTGAGCTATTATTAATAACCTATCTAAATATTTGATATGCCCACAACTAAAAGATAAGGTAATGTAGACATCATAAAGGATGGTTCTCTTAGTTGAATGGTTGTTCCTTGCTAGTTTCTTTTCAGTTACTTGGAGCTGGTTGCAACTCTTGGTTAGACCGCAAGGTGGTCATACTAATTTTCAATCTTATCTTTTAGTTAATTATTTTTATGGCATCCAAACGGATCTCCATTCATCCCCAAAAAAGTGCTGCTCAGTTCAATGTGCACTTTTGAAAGTTGTGACAGTTTTTAGGTTCCATAACTTTCTGTTGATGCCATTTGCTCTGAATCTTGACTAAATCAAACAGAATGACAATGAGAGATGTCAGGGAAATTACATTGTGATTAGACTGATAGAAAAATGTTGGGAAATCAACCTGTGGAACTTGTAAAATCTGGTGGGCTGCTGACCTAACGCATCAATTTCTGGGGAAATGTTGACAGCACTGAAAGGAAACTGTCAGGCAAAGGCAGATTATCTGCTTGAAACAAACAAGAAAATCATTAGAGAGCATTTTGGATGGTTGAGGTTTCTTTACATTGTTTCTTTTCCACGTTAGCCCCCCTTCTGTCTTTTAATAAAACTATTTTACCTCTCTCCCTTCCTTCACTAAGTGATAAGCCTCCTTCTATTGCTTTGTCCTCACTTTTCCTTCTCAAGTCTCTCTCTCTCTCCTTCCCCCTCCCTTCATCTCTCTGTCCAACGGCGTGTGGAGGTTTAATGAAGCAGTGCTGATCCAATAATGGCAACTTCTGTCGCCTGCTGCACAAAGTATGATATATGACCTCATGTCCTCAACACATCATGAATCTCACTTACTACTACCCCCTCAACATGTCGTCATTTTTTTTCAATTAGGTTCCATTTAAAACAATATATAAAGCTGAATGTGTGTGTGTGCATTGTTTGTGTGTGTGTGTGTGCATTGTTTGTGTGAATACAAGAAGACTGAAACCTCCAGACAAGTTGCCATGTGGACAAAAAGCAGATGAGTTGCACTCTGAGCACTCAGGCATAAGTGTGCATTAAAACACAATAAATGTCATTTAATGACTTTCCTCTCAGGGGAGAAAAATGTTGAGAAGTGTAATGAAAAAAAAAGAGTCCTTCTATTTTTAAATTATAGATACAGTGTAAGGAGCAGTGTGTTTGCTCTAGTAAGGGGTTACAAAAGCAGTTAAAAGTGACCCAGTAATGGACTAATGCTCTGACCTCATTATGAAGGCAATCGTGAAAGGAATAGGAGATAGAGAAAAGGGAAGAGAGCTAAATAAAGGAAGAGAGGAAAAACAAAATGCACAATGACATTAAACGGAGCACACGTGTTTTTCATTTAGGTCCAGAGGTAAATAATAAATCTTAGAAAACAGGCATCATAAAGGGATTTGTGGCAGGTAATTCCAAGGCTGATAGACAATGATCACAAAGACAGACAGCATAGATTATCACTGTCACCTTTACTTTAACGGAATGGTTTTATTACTTTGCTCTGTTGTCCGATGTCCCCACCGTCACTTGAGTGATGTCGCTGTCTCTCCCTCACTGCTGTCTGACTGCTGAGTCACTACGACTTTCACTGACTGCTACGTGGAGCACAGCTCAAAGGCCTGATCTTCTCTAGGGTGTAAGTGGGATGTTGTGTGTGTGTGTCTGTCAGCAACCAGGTGTTTGTTTACAGAAATGTGCTGTGTCTGCTTACAGTAAGTGTCTGTGAATATTTTCTTGTGTTGGTGGAACAGAGAGAGTGTGGAAGAGTTGCCGCATGTTAAGCTAATCGCATCTCCTCCAGCAAGAAGGGAGGTATCGATCCGACCAGCTCAAGTTCATTGCAGAATCTCTGCAGCTCTCTGTTGCTCTGCCAGTAACACACATGTGTTTGGTTGTGTTTTGATATCGTGTAACCGAAGCCTGTCCAAAGATGCTGAAAGCATAGCTGCAATTTAGGCCTGGCTAAAAACCTTGAACATTTTAAGCTGTAAATTAGAGTGAGATCAAACTTCTCACTTATGTGTTGATTTCAAAGCAACGTCTTGACAACTACATGATTTTGCATTAGTTTAATCTGCAGTAAAGCTATGGTGTCTTTTGATATTATAAACTATTAAATGTTGTTTCCAAAAAATGTTTATGGATCATGTCCTAGTAAATACAATAAACCATTTCCAGGCCAAGACTTAATGTTCAGAGTACGAGTTACTTTTTGCAAATAGAGGTCATAAAAAACAAAATCTTTCTCAGATTGAATTTCACCAGACGCAATCTGTTCTTTTGTCTCCATGTCGACTGTTTAACAGCAACAAATCAAAGCCAGTTTAAATGTGATTGGCCAGTAGCACTCAGGCTACAAGAGGGGACCATAGGTCTTGTAACCTTTTAAGTAAATAATCTATTCTGTCCCATAAATTGACCAAAAATCACCTGCAAATATCTTAAATCAAATAGTATAGGAACCTTTTAGGGAGTATGATGGGATGTTGTTCCCTCGGTAACACTATCCTCCTCTCTGGTGTTGGTACTAACAAGGTTTGAGTCTTGCTTGCTTGCTACATTTGTGCAGTGAAAAGGTTAGCAACTTTTAAGAAAGCCTTCCCTGCCAACATATTAGTCTCTTCATAAGTAGTTGTCCTGCAGAGGATTCACACGGCTACATATGGGCCCCTCAAGGTGCAGCACACACATGGACTTCCCCACCCCTGCTGGACACCAGTCTGCCATACAACACCACCAACTGGAACTCAACTCTCCAAGCAAGACAAACCTCTATTGGGATTATGCTTTACCAGCTTAGCCACAAATCACAAGTTGTTGGTAAGCCTGTAACCTACTGTATCTTGCACCAGTGTGTCCACCGATGGATGGAAGTCCCCTGGACTTCTCAACAGCCATCTATGCCGGGGACAGTAACAGACAGATGACAGCTGGCTGGAGCTAGTTATAAAGAGATGATGTGCAACACATTTTGCATCCAACCCCTGCATTTCCCAGGTCAGGAGTCAAAAGTTTGGACACCTTCTCATTTAATTTTTTTTTATCTTAATTTCTAAAATCGAAGCAAGAAAGTGGGCACATCTGTCCCATTTCATAATTTATATGGCAATACAATAAGACAAAAAACAATCAAATCAACTTTTACGTATATAGTGTGTCCTTTAGCCGATACCGAATAGAATGTAGTTGACTGAATATTTTAGCTGTTAGATAATGTAAGAAGAAGGGGGTACATAACAACAGGCAGAGCTTTTTGTTGACAGAATATGGGTCACACAAAGAGGGTAGTGAGGGCACAGCTGTACCCAGAGATGAACAGCCACTATTCACTTGGTGACAGGATGTCCCTCGGCATTACGTGTAGCGCACAAAGACGGGAGTAAATGAGAGAGACTGAAGGTCACAAGAGGCATGCTGTAGTATTGGCACACTGTATGATATCCCTTATTGTGAGTTAATTAGCCGGACGTTTCTCCTTGTAGAGCTGCAGTGCTATTTGGGGAAATATGAAACTGCACTTGGGAGGACCTGATGGAGAGTAAGAGCTGCACTGAGACAGACAAACCCTAATCCTAACCCCAAAAGAAAAATCTCACAGTGATACCAGAGCCCACAGGAAGAATGAGAGAAAACAAAAATCTGTTACAACAGCTGCTATGTCGGCCAAACTTCAGCTTTGTGACAGGACTGTGGACTGCTAGAGGATGAAATGAGGAGTCATGAGTGAGAGGCCAGAATGGATTCAAGTCAACTCTTTCACAGTGTCACCCTGCATGCAGTCTGCGAGGGCAGAAATGGGAAAAGGATGGTCGGGATCGCCCTTTCACAGGCCTTGAATGTAAAGACAGAGCGGAAATCAGTATGCTGCTCATGTTTTGTGTGTGTATGTGTATTACCCTTAAACCATTACTCTGATTAATGGGTTTCCTCAACAGCTTATTCTTTTCTCTTACCCCTCACTCTTTCTTATGTAGTCCATCTGTGTGGTTCTTGTTGAGCTCATAAAGCAGCCTGTTCACTGAGGCTATCAGCACAGTGACACTTGGCACCTAAATCACAGGTGGTTTAATTAATTCACTCTGATTTAGGAAGAGTCACAAAGGCAGTTTATTGTAAGGCACATGATATGGCAGATATATGCATGCATTAGAATGCTCACTGTGTTTCATCAGGTTCAGCTTCATTTATCTACTTCTGGTTCTGCAGCTGACACTTTTCTGAATCCCAAAAATATCCAATAAAGACTTGCTTTTTCATTACTCACTGGGCTACATACAGGTCTTCTAAAAACCAGAGTTTGACGTTGTACAAGTATATACTTTCTTGCTGTGAGTGGAAAGAAAAGATTGATTGACTCTGATTCTGGGAATGTACAAATGAAACTAGAGTGGTCCAGTGCTCTAATGGTGACATAAGCCATCATATGCTGAGCATGGCTTAGTGCAGAAATGTGACTATCTTTTTTTTTTTTTTCCCAAATCCTTAAAACCTATATGTCTTTTTACATTTTAGGAATTGAGTGCACTACTACTCTGAATTCTAGGCAGTGCATTACCTACCTTTGAGCAGAGCAAGACAAGCTGTTTCCCTAAAGCCTTGGTCAAAAAGGCATAGAGACCCCTGGCAACCACAGGTCACTTGGGAAAAATCTGTATTCCCTGACTGGTTGCTGGCTGTCGCTAGGTGAAATCAGTCGCAAAAAGGGTGCCTTGGCAAAAAACCTCTTTGTGATAACTTTGGTTGCTAGCGTATTGCTGCACTTGCCTATAGTTGACTTGTCTGCAAACGCTCACTATAAGCAGAAGTGAAATTGGAAAAAGTGAGATTCAAAAAGGAAACATGCTGCAATCCACATGTTTCAAAATGTGCAACTTAGATTTTGAAGGCATTTTCAATTTGTGTTATACTTTTCACAGTTTCACTATTGCTCAGTCAGTAGTTGGCACATGTTTTGGTGTCCTGCAAGTATACTAGGGACAATCGTAGCAGTCTGGTAGCATTCAAGTCAATCACAAAGGGGGGGTTGCGGTACAGCACCATATTTGCAGTCAATTCAAAGAATCACAAAGAAACTCCAATTTCACAGCAACTTCCAGCAACTACTCACAAGCTGGTCTTAAAGTGTCTATTTTCCCCTTGTGACCCGTGGTTGCCAAGGAGGTCTAGGTCTATATTCACTGGCTGGACCCACCCACCCTCATTTTAGGTTTGACAGCGTTTTAGTAGGTAAAGGTGAATGGCTTGGACATGAGTTGAGCTGCGGTTTGGGGAAAGCCTTGAAGGGTCCCCAAACCGCTCATGTACTAAACAGAAGTGAAGGAGTTAAAGAATTGAAAAGGGAAAGGTGGGTGGGGCACATCAACGAGAATGAACAGCTTGTAGAGCTGGAGGGACATATATAGATGAGAACCGGAAGGAGCGTGTTTGGATGTGTGGTCCCGCTCCTGAAATTCCGATACTTTATCTCCAATAACTGAAATCTAAGCTCATTTCTTACTCGCAAACAAGTGAACAAACAACCTAGCAGCCTTCTGTTACTGCACATTCCATTGCGTCTACTGTAAACAAGTCATTAGTAGTGACTAGTTTTTTCATCGTCAATGAAAAAACATAAATGAGATCAGTCTGCATAATCATATGATTAACGGCCAGATGGGAGAGCGGTCTATACTTTCTCATGTAACACTTTGAAAAAGAAGAAAAAAAAAAGTGAATTTTATCAGTTAACTCTTTTCTAGCGTGTCATGCCACATCAGATTTTGGGACTCATGCACCTCCTCCTCGTTTGTTTTTGTTCCTGTTTTAGCTTTAATTATTTGGCACCAACAGGAAACAGGAAGCATTTATTGCCATGTATATAAAAGACAGCTATCACAGAACATGTTTCATTTCCTCTGGTTTCCTACATTTGTTTCTATTTTTTTTTCGTCCCTTGAACTCACACAGTAGAGTACATCAAAAGGCACATTAAACACAAACTTTGTACATTATGTTAGTATTTTTAAAAACCCACCAGGGAGGAGAAAAATAGTGCTTTGCTGTGTGTATAATCTCTCTGCTATTTCCTGTTCCCCAGCCCATCCCACCACTGTGTTCCTTGATGTGACCTTGGCCTGACTGTATTCACGTAGACAGCCAAACATAAGGCACGCAGCTTCTTATGAACCTGGTTGTGAATAATTTTTAAAACCAGAATGACAGTCAGAGACACCAAAAAAACAAGCATCCCCTGAACCCTCCCCCAAACCCACAGCTGCTCAGGCCACAGTTTTTATCTGGGTAACTGTTGGATTATATGATTGTGAAATCAAATAATCTGTATATCTGCAGATCTATTATTAATAATTAGCAAAAAATCACCAGGTTCCAGTGGATGAAATGAAGGCGTGTTTTGAAGTTGGACCGACACGCTCTCATAATCCTTTCTGTTACCTTATTAGGCACGGAAAAATGGTGCTCACCAGACCATACGGCTATCTAATGTGAAATGAAAAATGTAGCATAACTTTCCTTTGGTTTAATTTGTGAGATACGCTGGAAGGAAAAAAGACTGGAGAATGTGAGGGAAGGGGAAAGCAATAGTTGCAGTAAATGAATAAGGGCATCACAGAATGACTGACTGGAGAGCAAGTTTAAAATCATAACTTCATCTGTAAGTAAGCTGCTGTTCAGGAAGCTTCAGTACCACTGGAGCACAGATTTGCTTTCCATATTGAGACAAATTAACATCTATAGTATCTGCTACTTAAAGCCATTAAATCACAGTTTTCAGGACCACTCATGTCCTTGTACATGATTTTAAAAATTGCTTTCTTTAACATCCCTAATGTCCACCAACTCTAATGCCTTGAAGTCTCCGACATCATCATCTAATACAGCTGCAAAGCTGTGAAAAAATATTTGCCCTTCCTAATTTCTTCTTCTTCTTTTTGCACTTTAAAGAGATCATCAAATAAATTTAAATATTAGACAAAGATAACCCAAGTAAATCAAACTGCAGTTCTTAAATAATGATTTTATTTATTTAAAAAAGTTATCTAAACTTATCTGTCCCTATGTAAGAAAGGAATTCTTATTAAATCATGAATTACTGTGAAACAATGGAACTCAGCTTCCATTGTTTGGGAAGCTGAGTTCAATGTCAGTAGCCACACCCACACCTGATTACAGACAGACCTGCTGAATATAAAAAAAACAATATAAATAAAACCTGTCTGACAAAAAGAAGTAGGCTAAAAGAGCTCAAGAAGCAACAGATCATGCCACAATCTAAACAAACAGCTGAGAAAAAAAAGTCACTGACATCTGTCCGTCTGGAAAGGATTACAAAGCTGTTTCTAAGTGTCTGAGACAGCAAATTAAGAAAACTTGCAACAATACTGAACCTTCTTGGGAGTGGCTGGGCCATCATAAGTACTTTAAGAGCTTATTAACTCATTAATGTCACTAAAGAATCCAGAACATCATCTAAAGAACTGTAGATCTCACTTGCTTCAGTTAAGATTCATGAATTAACAATGAGAAAAATGGCATCTAGGAGAGCTCCACTGCTGTCCTTACAGCCCAGACTGCAGCCCACACTGCAGACCAAAAAGAAGACAAAGGATCATCCCACATTTGCCAAATGAATGAATTCTGCTCTCTACCAGAAAAAGGAGAATGTCTGGTCATCACTTCATGCCCCAAAGCCCAAGCATACTTGGGTTATGCAAGTCTACCTCTGAATGGCTAAAAAACAAAACAAAACAAAGAAAAAAAACAAGCAAAGTGAAAGTAAATCTTATTGAGATGCTTAGCCATGATTGCAAACATACTAAAAAAACCCTCAGATCTAGCTAATTAAAGCAATTCTGCAAAGAAGAGTGGGACAAAATTCCTCCACAGTGATATGCAAGATTCAGTGCCAGTTATTGCAAACACTCAGTTGTTAGTTCAGTTCTTGCTGCCAAGGGTGCCACTGCTACTAATCACGTATATGGCAGTTTTATTTTCCCCACTGGGCCGGTAGTTTGGAGACTTTTTCCCCTAAATAAGTGAAATGTTTATTGAAAAACTGCACTTTGTGTTTAAGCAATTAATTTTTTTTATATAAAATTTAAATTTGTTTGACAATTTGAAACATTTAAATGGATCACATATGTAAAAGTTGTCAAGGGGCCAAATATTTCACAGCACTGCATGTTTAAAACAGTGTTTCCCAAACACCTGCCGCAGTGGTGTGCCGTGAGACATGATCAGGTGTGCCGTGGAAGTTTATCTGGTTCCACATGATTAGTACTGAAGAGATCGGCGTGAGTAACGGCAGAACAATTAAATTATCTTCCACTAGAGGGCAGTACAACTACCTGCTCTAATTAAATGTGTTGCCAACTGCCAGGAAAACAGAAGAAGATGAAGAAGAAATTACATAACAATCATGCTGCGAGAGGACCCAGATGAAGGCCCTAGCATGATTAGTAGTCAGAAGAAAGCAAAAAAGATATACTGGGGACAAACCCAGCCAATTCTACAGATCCCCGCACGGGACATTCGAGAAAAATAAATGAAAATTAACTTTTGCGAGATCTCACAAAACTTTTGCAAGATCCTGAGTTAGGCCGCATCCTTTGGAGGCCGCATTTGAAGGCCGATTACGTCACAGCCAGGCGACGAAGGCTGCTTCAAATGCGTCCTTCATTTCCCCGAATTTGATGGATGAGTCGGGAGTCGTGGCCCAATCTATCCCAGAATTCATAGCGTGGCCCAGGCAATTCCACTTTCCAACAATGACGGCAACTACTTAGTGTCAATATGTCAATATTACTCTTTCTGAGTCACAAAATAAACTTTTCAGATATTTTCAGGCGAGAATGTAGCTGTGTAAACTTCAAATATTTGCTTGGTTTATCAAGACATCATATATTTGCAAAAGTGCTCCGAGGTTTTTGGAGACTTCTGTTACCCACCAGGTGACTGGGAGGTTGAGGCACACTAGAGCTGGCATTCCCGGCACATCCTACCACGACCTCCTGGTCAGCTTTGAGCTGTCGGCCTCCAAAGGATGCTGCCTATTTTGCGAGATCTCGCAAAGGTAATTTGGGATTTCGCAAAAGTTCATCTTCATGTTTTTTTTCCTCCAATGTCCCTTGTGGGGCAAGGGACAATTCCTCTATACCTGGTGCACGGGGAAAAATTATCAATATGCTTTTTGTGACTTTTTTTTTTGGATGTGTGCCGTTTGATTTTTCTAATGTGAAATATGTGCCGTGGCTCCAGAAGGTTGGGAAACACTGGTTTAAAAGGTTAGACCTTCAGCTGTTTGTGCTTTTATTGGCATATTAAAATAGTTTTTCTAACCTTTGAAGCCAAACTTCACAGTTACCGTTTCACACTCCAAAAGCTAGATACTTTTAGAAAAGTTATTCATTCTCAGTCTGAAATTATTTTTTGGGGGGCTACTCAATTTGAACCTGCCTCTTGGCCCGCTTCTCTTCATCTCCAATTATATGCCTCAGAACTCCCATGGTGGATTGCTGCCTTCCTGTTCTTTCATTGCCTTCAATAATAAGAAAGGATGAATTGTTTCACTTCTTGGCGCTCCCTCCTCACCAGATGTAACACACTGTTGCTTCCTTTCTCCTTTCATAACTACCAGTTTCCCTCTCTGTTTGGTGCTTTGTATTCTGACTGTCTCCCTCTTGTCGTCCTCCTCTTCGCTTTTATTCATTCACCCTTTGGTCCCTTTCTCTGTACTAATGTTTCCCGTTGTCACATCTCTCTCCTCTCTATGTGTCGTCCCTTCACCTGCCTTTTAAGCCCTCTTCCCTCCTGAGATTCATCCATCTCCCTACCTCTCCTGGTGCTGAATACTGATAACTCACAGTCTAACAGGGATGGCCCGTAACTGCAACTCCTTCTAAAACCTTTTCATATAACACATAATGTACCTCATTATTTGTGAGACATTGGCAAGCTGATTCGTGGTAAACCATGGATATGATGATCGAATCAAGAGGGGATTGGAATTTGGTTAATCCCCATTTGAAACATGATAAAAAGTACTTAATTGCATTAATTTTCTTGCACAGCTAAAGGCAAGTGTGTGTGAGAACGAGACACGGCGTGCAAGTGAATAAGGACATAAACTTGTTGCATCATGCCCGTTCCATTTTTACCCTCTCATTTTTCCTCTGCTCACTCAGTCTTCCTTTCCCTCTCTTTCATTGTTATTGCTGATTATGCTGTAAAGCCATGAAGCACGTTTAGACATGCTCGTTTACACACCGTACAGTACCGACTCTAGAGAAATGAATTACTTCTTACATTTGATGCTTTGTCTCAAATATAATAAATTTGGTATTTTTCACCGGTGCATATTGCTTTTAAAAATCCGACACCTCATTTATCAAACACTCGGAAGCAGTTTTACACCAGTTTGCATCATTAATGGGAAAAGTTTGACACTTTGTTTTCTCTTCTCTTTTTACTCCCTTTTACCCTCCGTTTGTCACTGCCATCTTTAATGGTCTTGCTTTATTCCAGTTGTGTGAATCAGAGCTTCTCTGGTGGGTGATCACATTTGTAACATGATGACAAACATAGCGAAAGTTTCAAATAAAGAGCTCTTTGCACGTGCAAGCAAAACGCATAGCTCTTCATAAGAGTATTTCATTTTTAAACAATGCTTTTGTATTTGTGGGAATATTACAATAGTTTGACCTTCTTCAGGGACAAAGCACTTCATCAGAGCACAATATGAAGCTGGATTTTCTGCTAAGCTAATGCATTGTCCTGCATTGATAATTGTTCCTAAATACTCGACACTGCATCTTCAGTGATACATATATGCATTTTTACTTGCATTCCTTAAATTGTGTTACTTAACTTTGTTTTTCTTTTTTCCTGACATTAGATAATTCCCACTTGAGCAAATTGGAAGAAAGTTGGCTTAAAGGAAGGCTGGCTTTAAAGTGAAGGAAGTTAAAACGATCTAAGAATAAACACGTGAAGCTGCAACAGGTCTGTGAATTCAGATGGCTGTTCCTTTCTTCTTTCATACCAGAGAGGATATTTAATCAAACAATATAAAGTCACGTGAATATGCACAGAAATAGCAACACATTTTTTACTCTTTAATGCAAAATTCATTGATAAGATTTGTAAAAATGAAAGTGATCCTTAACTATTTGAGTATAATGTCACTTAGTTCTATCCCCAGATCAATAGAGGCTCTCCTGAAAACATAGTAATGTACATCCTGTATATTTAATTAAGCTCCTTAGTCTTTGTGAGTCAGCATTAGCTCCACTATATTGCCACACAAGAAGCTTTACGCTAATGCAGCATTACCCTCTTTCACTCCCACTTTGCTTGAAACATCTCAGTTTCCTTTTGTTTCCAGTCACTGGGACAACAAAATTAACAGAAAGCTCTCTCCATTATTCACCCTTACTGCTAGCTTTCCTACCCCCACTCTACATTTGATACTTTGAACTCACTTTGGGCATGGTTGATCATTTGACCCTGCTCCTCTTATATATCAGGTTATGTGCCTTTGTCTCTGTCTGTTTTTACAGGCTCGCTGTTGAAAAATGTATTTTGGCCTGTAAATGGTTTTCCATGAGGTAAACAAATAAAACTGGGATTGGATAAAAGCATCTTTCATGGCCTAAGGGTCACACTTAGTTTAACTATTTGTCATCAGCACAGATTTTATTTTACTGGTTAAGGATTAAATGAAAGTGTATAAAACTGAAATGTCTAGTCAGCTATTTCCTGATCCAGCTGCCATGTCATAGACTTTAACTGGTCTTGTTTAGACTGTAAGACATCAAAGTACATGCACACAGACCCATGATCAACCACAAAATATGTAAATGTAACGAACATATGTGTACAAATATCCCCTGTAAATTTAATAATAGTTCATAATATGCACAATAAATTGTGAGAAAGCTTTCCTGTATCTTTGTTCCTGGTGTATGTGGTGAACATTTTGCAAAAACAATGAATACTGTGCACTTTGGCTTGTGACGTTAGAAAGCTCTGTTTCTTGTTTAGGGTGCTATAGTTAATATTACTTTAAAAGAAAAAAAAAGAAGGTAATATTGAATTTCATGGTCTGACTTTGCAGATTTTTTAAGTGTCTATTTAAATGGTGCCATGCATGTCAGAATATATCCTTTTAAAGACTTCTAATGTCAGACTGTGGAGGCCAGTCATCACACTACCTAGCACATTAATGCATCCACAAAGATGTTTCAAAATTTCCTTTTGCTTTATTCAGTGTACTGCAGCAGTCTACTCCATTAAAGCATTTACATCCTTAATTGCCAGATGACTTACTCCCATCCACTGGAAACCACGAATACCACCAGCTGAAAGGTCTCTGTACTTTTTGAAAAGGGAGAATAAGAAGAGGATCAGCAGATTGACCCCACTGTCAGCAAAATATCACCTGACAAAACTTTTCAAAATGCATTAGTCACCTTTTACATAGTATATGTCTTGATGACTGGATGAGATGACAAATCCCCAAACTGTGATTACCTGAAGTGTTTTTTAAAATGTTTTCACCAAGTTTGTTGAACTAAATTATCCAGCATGGAAGTATTTTGCTTTATACCCAACTGCTGCCTGTTGTGGGTGTCCATACAAGTACATACTTGTTCATGACACTGAAGCTTCTATGTTAACAGTCTCTGACTGCATCTCACCTTAGATTCAACTTAAGAAGGTATTTAGGCAGAAAAAACATATTTTATTAACGTGTGCCTTTTCACTCAAAATCTTTTGCCTCACTTGTTAATCAGCTCAGATTTTAGG
>NW_024582489.1:0-6103 GCF_018398535.1 Haplochromis burtoni | reverse complement strand
GGGGGGAGGAGGTTCAAATGAGAAGTTGGGAGTGGCAGACAAGTATGTGAAGATGGTGCTGACCATACATGTGGCTCTGAAGATGGACAGGTGAGGTCAGCCAGAAGTCACCATGGGCTCATCTTCACATATGAGATTGTGAGCTATATGTAGAGTAGGCAACAGGTAGGAGACTGCTTAGATGCAAGTACAAGCTGTGAAAGTAGATTAGTTTAAATAGGGTCAACAATATAAAGCTGGTGAAAGTGGACGCGAGAGGTGTGAAGAGAGTGCAGGCAGGGTGGAGTAGATGGAGAGTGTCAGAGGTGGTGTTTAGCAGCAAGAGTGAAAGTGAAAGTTTACATCGGAGTTGAAGATGCTCAGATTTGCAGTGGGAGTGAGCAGGAGGGACAGGATTTGAAATGACCACACCAGAGGGACAGCTCAGGTTGAGCGGTTCAGAGACAAAGTTAGAGAGACAAAGCTGAGCTGGTTTGTACATGTGCAGAGGAGGGATAGTGGGTATAGTGGGCAAAGGTTGTTGGGGATGGAGCTGCCAGGAGGTAGAAAAGAGGAAGACCTCAGAGAAGATTCATGGATGTAGCAAAGGAGGACATGCAGAGGGTTGGTGGGGCAAAAGAGGATGCTAGGGATAGTGTGAGTTGGAGGAAGAGGATCCGCTGTTGCGACCCCTAAAGTGAGCAGCTCAATGAAGAAGAAGAACATGAAAAAATTCTATTCACATTGCAGCTTACAAAAGCTCAAATATCAGCCACCCTTTGAATCTCTCCACTGTAAACAGTCTGGCACTATGTTACTGTGGTATTTAGACAGAACAGACACACTGACCTTCACTCTACTTGATAGGAAGCCTCTGTGACATTCAACTGAATTGATCAGGTTCTAAAAAGTCAGTTGCTAAATGTGGGCCAACAAATGTAAATGGATGCATTGCCAATTGGTTAAGTTGGACACACAGTGGATAAGAGGATGCATTTAGAGTGATATGAAAATGGAGAGAGATGAGAGATTAAAGATGGAGAGAGAAGGCTGTACGTAGGTTTGGTCAAAAGGTTTAGCCTGTTGATCACAGTTGCAGGCAGAGGAGCCCTAGGGTGCAGCTGACCTTTGTGTGAGCATGTGTGTGCTCGTGTGTGCGAACACAACCAAGCTGTTTACTAAAAACTAAAGAGCGCTCCTGACTTAACTGACCTTTCTTTCAAGGCCCATTCAGTGAGAACGCCTGCTCTTGGCCAATCATAGCAGACGAGCAGATCAGCATGGCACTTTAGATGAATAACAACTTTTCACAGTTACTAAAATAATATGTTTACAAGTAACAATATGTGCAGTGAACACAGAATTCATATATTAAGAAGCAAGCAAAATTAGCATTGATTTGGTGTGGCCTTTCCAACCATGACTTAGAAATAATCTTGCTCTTTAGCTGTTATAGGCTTCATTGTTGCTGTGCGCTTCTATAAAGCTGTTACTTATAACCAGGTAATACTCAATGGCGATAGTAACACAACTTATCAAGCATCAGGCCACACATGTTCGTGTTAGGCGTGGTCTTCCTGGACAGATTAAAATGCATGAATGCCAAATCAACAACACACGTACTGTCCTTGAACTGGAGGATACATTGTTTTTACTGTGCAGGGTTCCAAACTCAACTTTTTAGCTGTTGTGACCTTAACACAAAATGGGTGTAGCTATATTTGTTAGAGAACACACACGTAAGGCACTTGAAATGAGGAGTGTAAGTATAGAAGTGTGCAATTGGAGACCCAGCATGGATTTATATATTCACAGGGATTACACAAATCATCATAGTTAGAGCTGTGCAATCAGTTTATTCATCCTGCCAACTTGAACCTTCTTTCAAACAACACATTCTCAACACCAACTTAAAAAAATGTAATTAAAAATAAATCATCCCAAATATAAAATATTAAAAACAAAATCTGAGCCCTGCTGCCCTGCTAATAGCTATATTAAACGCAGCACTAGCATTTTTGAAAACTGAGCCAGAGATTGTGTCACACTGTGTTTGGTAGCATAATTACAACAAGAGTCTCGCGGGGAAAAGTAAAGCAGGCAATCAGACGTGCTTTTACTGGAAATGTGGCAAAAGGTTTTGCTCTCCCAGACCCCTCAAAGAAGGCTGGTAGGTGTTTAGCCTGGGAACACAGCCACTCACTGGCTTGAGAAAACACAGGCTACCATTAGTTTCAGTGTTTAATCTCATTTAAACTCCAGCCATTTCTCATCTGCAGGCTTTTTTCACTCAAGGAAAAAGAAAAAAATGCCACGTTCATCTTAAACAAGTAAAGATGAATGAAAGAAAGAGCACGGGACACAAAAGAGCCCCCCAAAAGAAAGCAGAACAGATGAGTGATGCAGAATAATTGCAAAAGAAAAATTCATTATTTTCCACCCCAGTCTGTTGGACATAGATAAGAAAGATCAGAACCAGCTGAGATGCTCATCACAGTCATGCGTGTTTTGGTTTTCTTGTGGGGATGTGATGAGGCTGGAATTGGAAAATTTTTAATTTATCAGAAAAAAAATAGAGGAAAAGACTGTCAAAGAAAAAAAGGTGACAGACAGGACAGAAGAAGAACAAAAGAGCTAATTGGGGTACAATCGTTGGAGCTTAGGAGATACAGTGGGAAATAATTGTCTCACACATATGTCAATTTGCCAAATTAGATTTTGCTTCTGAGGAAGATACATGTTGGTCTAACTATACTAATGCAACTTAGGGTTTAATCTTTGTTACTTCTTTTTCAGGGGCACAGTTCCTTCACAGCTAATGAAATTAAAATAAGCAGGAAACACTGATAGCCATCGCAACTTGCAATAAATGGGTTGTGAGAGGCGCCAGTGAAATAGGATGTAAATGAACACAGCTCAGAGATGGAGACACATAGAATTCCCCTTCTGTGCTTTCTAGCTTACTTCATGATTATATCAGCGATATGCAGAATAGTTTAGAGAATTTTCACACTGGGAATGAAACCACTGAGAAACAATAGGATCCAAAGGGCTTTTCAAAGTTAAGGATGGGCTTCAGCTCATCCTTATAGCTCTCAAACAGTGACTTTTTTAAAGAGCCTGAATTAAAGTTGTGCTTCTTGCTGCTCTCTTTTTGCCTTTACACAAATCAAACTGACAGCTGAGATATTTTGAAGTGGAAGCATTGTCCTTATCTAGCTTCACACCTGGAAGCATGTGCAGAGAACACTGCTCCCTCAGACACGGATTGGTTCTGACTGGGAATGGCTGACTCACCAAAATCCATGACTGTGTGCGCAGAGTAAGGGAAAGTCAGGCCAGGTTTAGCCATAAATTATGTTCATCATGCTGCTCAGTGTTTTTTCATTGTAATGAGTGCAGAATTTCTGCCACTGGGCTTACAGTTTTTTTTTCATATTTGATTTATCAATATCATTTAACTATACAAATACATTCATAATTGAAATCTATATAAAAATGAATGATCCTTTCAAAAGACAAGAATGTCTGTCATGTGATTGCCACCTTTAGCTTCTAACCATTAAAGCTACAAACCCCCCGAGTGCACTGAGATGTTCAAGGCCAAGTTTCATTGCTTTTGGCTTCAACTTTGCAGTTATAGTTTACATTATAATGTTTCATCAAAAACAAACAAATCATAACGTGCTTTTTTGGATAAACTTTAAATATTTAAATTGATGTGTATACTTTTTATTTAATTTTTAATCCATGTCAACTGTGGGAAAATTCTTTGGTGAGAAAAATGTCATCACCTTCAGGACCTCCTCACATCACATCATGCAGACATTGCTTGAGAGCTGTCTGTCATATTTGGTGTGATACAACCACCAACTTTAAGGAAAAAAATATGTATCCCCCGAGCAGTTGGCGAGCGGTCACTGGAGGTTGCTGGCTGTTACTAGGTGAAATTGGCTGTGAAGTATGTGGTGCACCAAAAACCTCCTTGTGATTGGTTTAGTTGCTAGCACATATCTGCGGTCACCTGTAGTTTGCCTAAAAGACATCAAACTGCCTGTAAATAATATCTAATTATGAGCTGAACGGTAGTAAAACACCTCAGAGAGTAGCTGCCAACTGCTTGTACACAAGTGGGAGTTTTCCATGAAAAGTACAACACAAGCAACAATCACAAGGTTTTCGCCAACTGGTTTTTGCCAATATTTTATCTTAGCAACCAGTGGTTGCCAGGGCGTCACCTACTGGTCTCAATATCAGTGTATCTGGGGTTTTAACAATCAATTTCCCAGTGATTATCAGCAGCCTCTTGCCAACCAATCACACAATATGTATGTCTTTTTCCAGTGGTTGCTAGATGGTGGTGGAGTGGTCTCTAGGCCTGTGTGACTGGAGCCTTAACATTGTACTTAGGGCAATATAAACCTCAATACTAAACACTGCCAACTCTGTCTGCTAAGGACAACCAATGTGATATCAGTGAAAGCTTCAGAGCAGCCAGAAATCACTTATTTTTGTTGACGGACCATCCCTTTGTGCAGTGTTCTAGGTTACTACCAAATGTTGTATATTATGTGTTTTATTGTTCTAAGTGTTTGACATCTTTTTTCATTGGAGGTTACAGCCTGGAATTGAGGCGAACTTATCTTTTGGATGACCTCATTCTTGAATTCAGGTATGTTTAATCAAAATGTCAGCAGCTGTTGGAAGTAAAATATATATATGTATATAATATATAAAAGTAACTATGATATATATATATAAAAAACACCCAGCACGCCCCTGCGGGCGGTTTATCCTTCAAGCTCGGGTCCTCTACCAGAGGCCTGGGAGCTTGAGGGTCCTGCGCAGTATCTTAGCTGTTCCCAGGACTGCGCTCTTCTGGACAGAGATCTCCGATGTTATTCCCGGGATCTGCTGGAGCCACTCGCCTAGCTTGGGAGTCACCGCACCTAGTGCTCCGATTACCACGGGGACCACCGTTACCTTCACCCTCCACATCCTCTCGAGCTCTTCTCTGAGCCCTTGGTATTTCTCCAGCTTCTCGTGTTCCTTCTTCCTGATATTGCTGTCATTCGGAACCGCTACATCGATCACTACGGCCGTCTTCTTCTGTTTGTCTACCACCACTATGTCCGGTTGGTTAGCCACCACCATTTTGTCCGTCTGTATCTGGAAGTCCCACAGGATCTTAGCTCGGTCATTCTCCACCACCCTTGGGGGCATCTCCCATTTTGACCTCGGGACTTCCAGGTTATACTCGGCACAGATGTTCCTGTACACTATGCCGGCCACTTGGTTATGGCGTTCCATGTATGCCTTGCCTGCTAGCATCTTGCACCCTGCTGTTATGTGCTGGATTGTCTCTGGGGCATCTTTACACAGCCTGCACCTGGGGTCTTGCCTGGTGTGATAGACCCCAGCCTCTATGGATCTTGTCTCAGAGCTTGTTCTTGTGCTGCCATGATTAGTGCCTCTGTGCTGTCTTTCAGTCCAGCTTTGTCCAGCCACTGGTAGGATTTCTGGATATCAGCCACCTCCTCTATCTGCCGGTGGTACATACCGTGCAGGGGCCTGTCCTTCCATGATGGTTCCTCGTCTCCCTCCTCTTTCTTGGGTTTCTGCTGCCTGAGGTATTCACTGAGCACTAGGTCAGTTGGGGCCATCTTCCCAATGTATTCTTGGATGTTCGTTGTCTCATCCTGGACTGTGGTGCTGACACTCACCAGTCCCCGGCCCCCTTCCTTCCGCTTAGCGTACAGCCTCAGGGTGCTGGACTTGGGGTGAAACCCTCCATGCATGGTAAGGAGCTTTCTTGTCTTTATATCAGTGGCTTCTATCTCCTCCTTTGGCCAGCCTATTACCCCAGCAGGGTACCTGATCACGGGCAGGCGTACGTGTTGATGGCCCGGATCTTGTTCTTACCATTCAGCTGACTCCTCAGGACTTGCCTGACCCTCTGCAGGTACTTGGTGGTTGCAGCTTTTCTAGCGGCCTCTTCATGGTTCCCATTCGCCTGCGGGATCCCCAGGTACTTGTAACTGTCCTCTATGTCTGCAATGTTGCCTTCTGGTAGTTCAATCCCCTCAGTTCTGACTACCTTCCCTCTCTTTGTTACCATTTACAC
>NW_024582488.1:1688699-1707232 GCF_018398535.1 Haplochromis burtoni | reverse complement strand
GTAATCGTGATTAAAATTCGATTAAATGAGCAGCCCTAGGTGGTAGTCCCCATTTTTAAGGTGGAGTACACCCTTCAGTCCCCCAACTATTAGAGGTGGGAATCACCATACATCCCACGATACGATATTATCACAATACTTAACGCACGATATTTATTGCAATTTTTAAAAATATTTTGCGATATTCAGATTCTGTACATAAAGGTAAACTTTATCAATATTCATTTTATCTAATATCAAAGTCTCGCACTCAGTCTTCTCTCATTTCAGTCAGTTTTATTGTTGACAAACTGAACGGTTTGTATTACAGTCTAGTCCAACTTAACTGAATGCAACCATCTGGTACAATTATAGCTATTCTGAACTATGCAATTTATGAAAACTATGCAGCCCATTCAGCAACTGAAGAATTTGAAAGTAAATTAAAACAAAATATAATTTTACATTAAATAAAAAAGTTTTAAACTTAATTAAAATAAAACATGTCTTAAATTAAAATAAGTAAACTGTCATGTTTATTGCTGCCAAAAAAAAGTTAAACACATTTGGACAGTGAAGGAATGTCAGGATTCTTGCTCAGAAAAAGGATCAACATGCTCTGAAGTCAGAGCACAAAAACCTTTTTTGTAACAAAATATCGATTTCTGCTGTCCCTGTATCGATACATTATTAGCAAACAAAATATCACGATACTACACAGTATCGATTTTTTTCCCCCACCCCTACCACTATGAGGGAGAAAGACACTCCTCAGCCTCTCCAGGAAGGTCTATACTATTGTACTGGAAAAGAGAGTTTGTACATTAGTGGAAACCCAAATATAGGAGGAATACAGTTTTCATTCTGGCTGCAGAATGCTGGACCAGTGCATTATCCTTGAGAATATTCAAGTGCACATGGGAGTTTGCCAGACCCGTCTACGTGTAGACATTGAGAAGGACATAACCTAGTTTCTACACACTTCCAGCAAAGAATAAGGAAGCTGTAGCATATGGTTTAAAGCTGCAAATAATACACCAAATAATTTTTTTCCCTTAAAGTGGCAGTTTACATTTCTCCCTCTGCTGACCTACTGTATGCCATACATGCCAACCCTCCCGATTTTTCCGGGAGAATCCCAAATTTCAGTGTCCCTCCCAAAAATCTCCCGATTTTCCACCCAGACAACAAAATTTGGGGGGGGGGGGAACCCCCAAAAAAACCCACAAAACACAAACATATCCCAGATTGGCCCAGCCAATTCCAGTTTTTAGCAATGGCTGCTGCTACTACTACTACTAAGTTTTAATATTACACTTGTTACTCTTTCTGGATCACAAAATAAACTTTTAACATATTTTTAGGCGAGTTCAGACGAGCTGTGTAAACTTCAAAATATCAGCGCCGGCAAGAACAGCAAACTCCCGGCACATCATTTTCAAACCCCCGCGGTCTTTCGCTACTCAGGTTAAACATGATATATAAGTCACTTAGATAATTAAAAATGTTATTGTTTGGCGTTTTTCAGTGTTTAATTTGTTCATAATAATAATGGATTGGATTTATATAGCGCTTTTCAAGGCACCCAAAGCGCTTTACAATGCCACTATTCATTCACTCTCCATTCACACACTGGTGGAGGCAAGCTACGGTTGTAGCCACAGCTGCCCTGGGGCAGACTGACAGAAGCGAGGCTGCCATATCGCGCCATCGGCCCCTCTGGCCAACACCAGTAGGCGGTAGGGTAAAGTGTCTTGCCCAAGGACACAACGACCAGGACAGAGAGCCCGGGGATCGAACCGGCGACCTTCCGGTTACAGATACGCTTCCCAACCCCCCATGAGCAGAAAGGCTAACTTGGTTATATTTTGCATAAAAAAAAAAAAAAAAAAGACTGCTAAAAATAAAAACATAAGAGGTTTTTGGACAAAGTTTGCGTTCTCCATTGCCAACACCGGCACCGTTTCAAAAGTACCGGTTTGGCACAGGTATCGGATAAAACCTAAACGATACCCATCCATAGGTAAAAAGAGGAACTGTCAGAAAAGGACATAACAGGAAATGAAAACTCGATCTGGGCTTTCAACGATCATTAAAAATGACTGAGCCGATTATTTGAGAGTCACCTCTCACAATATATAACTACTTATTTTATATAAGCTTTCACAACATGCCACTAATAAAAGCCACTCGCCTGACAGGTTACCAGAATTTTTTTTTTTTTTCTTTTTTTTTAATGTTTGAAGAAAACTTGTTTGTGCAAAAAGCCATGTTTGCACAAACAACTATCCTGTTTATTTATTGTACTTCTGGTCAATGCTTCTATTGCTGATAATTGGTTAGAAACTTGTTATTTTATTTATTTATTTTTTTTATCCTTTTTTCAGGATCATTCCCAATTGAACCCACTACAAACCTTAACGGAGGAAGAAGATGCAGTCCTGTACATTGATGAATGGACAGCACCAGCAGATTAGACAAGCCTCTCAGCCCTTGCAAGCTGCTCCTTATCATGCCCATGATGGAACAAGAAATCTGCAATCTTGGACTCCAAAACAAAGCATTCACTATCAAGCAAGAAACCTAGGAGTGCAAAATGCACACGCTGAACATTTCCCTTTGTACAATGGAGCTTATTCTAACAGACAAATGTCAAATTTGCAGACTTCTGCAGGAACTTATCAGGAGGTTTCTTCTCAGCAGAATGGTGGAGGCAATAAAAATAGTTATTTTTCTGGTATGTTATTTAACTATATTCAAAATGTATCAGCTAATAAGCAAAGTGGAAACCCATCTTTGCCAGCATCTGGATTTCAGATTCCCACTCTGCAAGACTGTGATCAGAATTCATCAACTCAGAGTTCACCTAACCAGATGAACTCAAACACTACATATCCCCAGCAAGGCATGTCCACTCATTGGAAAGAGCCACTGGTTGTTAATGAGAGACAAATGATTGGAACACAGGATAGAACTGTGACTAATATCCAGCATGTCAGTGTTCAGCAGGGCATGCAACAGAATGTGAATGGAGACTTGACAAAACCCATTTCAGCGTACACTACACCAACTACCTCATTTCCACCTGAACGTAGTTTATGTACCAGCACTATGATGTCTGGCTCTGAACAGACTGTGTACCTTGTTCCGAACAATCAGGTTCAAAGACAAAGCGGCACTCAGCATGGATTCTCTCCTGTCAACTCACAGAGTTACAATATGGGAACCTCTCAGACTTCAGGAAACAATAACATTGCAACATATCCACCATCAAGTGCACAGAATTCTTACTTTTCCAGCACCAGCCACAAAACTCAGCAACACTCGGCTCAGCACCAATTAAGAAACAACAATGGGATCAAGACTGCCACCTACAGTAAATCAAATTTTTATAAAAAGTATGAAAATATTAATTACTCTGCAGAAATGAGAGGGCGTCAGATAAAAACTTATAAACAACAGAAAGTGATCAGGCACTCATTAAGTGCAGATGGTTTAAATAATTCATGCACTCCTGGGTTTGATGGTTGTTGTCGTCGTCGTCCTCCTCCACCGTACAGCTATGCAAATCGCAGACAGCAGCAGTATGTCAGAACGACCACAATGGTCTCGTCTAATCAATCTAATATTCAACCTGGGACTTCGGCTACCCCTAAAAATTATAGTAACTTGAATTCCATCAAGTTATTACCCGGCCATTCTGGACAGTCTTTACCTCAAAGCACTCAAAATGTAATGTCAAGAACACAGCACGCTGTAAGTACACCCCATCAGCAAACCTGTGTACCTAACGGTTTCCACAAATCTGCTGCAGGAAATGAAAGAAGCCCAAGTAACGAAATTCATCCTAAAAAGAACTGTAGCTTAATTGAATTGTTGCTTTGTTCATCCCTGCTGCCGGAATCTGTTGACCGCAAGACACAATCATCAGTAGCAAGCAGTTTTGAGATGCTGTCATCAGTCCAGTTAAATGACAGCTCCATTCACTCATCACCTGGAAATGCCAGCACCAAAGCTATTGCTGTTGTACAACCACTGCCATCACTGGAAGGTCAGCTTCACAATGACCATGCTTCTTCTGATTCCACAGCAGGAGACTCTTTAAACAACCCTAAGGAAACTTTTGTTTTAGATACCACAGCAATTAACAAAACGCTGCCATCTTCAGAGTCAGGGACACAAAACACAGGAAAACAACCTGAACTGGATGTTAATGTTCAAAATTCAATTCCATCCCAAGAATCAGTATGCCAAAATTCTCCTGAAGACCAAAGTGGGATCCAGACACTTTCAACATCACCCGTTTCTGATCTTTCCGCACTCCCAACATCCCCATGGACATTATTGGCACTAACAAAGTTGATAAAAGATGCAGAAAAGAATCAGAAAGAGCTCAGCGATTTGAAAGAATTACACACTGCACAAAAAATTATAGACCTGTTTTGGGAGGGAAAACTTGAAACACTGCAAATGTACTCATGCAAGGTAGGCTTTCTCAAGGTTTTAGAAGTTAAAGAATTTTGCCAAAAACATTTAACAGCCAACTCTGTTGTACTGTTGCAGATAGATGGCAATTTTGAGGAGCAAATGGAAAGCTACCATGTCCTCAAAGACAATGAAGTATTTTCAGAATCGCCTTACAAATCATCATGGTTAAATCTAAATGAGCAGTTGGATGAAATAGACAAAGAATTTGGTTTCCCATTGTCTCTGAAACATCACACTTCATTGCTTGAGAGTGATGGCCAGAAAGATCAGATGCACATCAACAACAGTGATCCTGCAATTATTAGTAAAGTGCCAAGCAAGATCTTGCCATCAACACATTTTGAACCTGTTGATTCAAATGAAGGAAAAGAAGCCACCACACTCAAACCCCCCTCCATTCAAACTCCCTCCCCTAATCAGACAGATGATGCCAGTGACCCATGTTTGTCCCTGAAAATCCAAGTTATGCCTCCAGAAGAAGCCAGACGTTACCATGAGCAAAGCGAAAATGAGATGCCACAAAGTATGGATGCAGAGAGGGTCGTAAGTAGTTCCACGGAGAGTGAGACACCTGATAATACAGAGTCCACATCGTGGGAATCAAAATTGGAAACTGTGGAAATTGGCATAAGTCAGTCGCTTTGCTGTCTTACAAAGCTGTTGAAAATGACTATAGGATCAAGTACATCTTATGATTGTAAATGCCACAGCCAGAAAGAACAAAAGTTTGGAAAAGGGTTAAAAAATACCAGTGATAGTGGCGAAACAGTTGTACTAAAGCACAATAACCAGTTTGGGAAGGATCCAGTAAAGGACAAGGAGAACACTGATGATCAAGTTGTGACATTTAGTGGTTCTGAGCTTCGCAGCTTTCTTGGTCAAACCATAGATTTGACTGAAGTTGATGACCAACCTCAATCGCCTTCTGAACAACATTCTAAGAACCACTCCAAAATAGCCAATACCAGTCATTCAGGTATTATAATTATAAGTGATGAAGATGAAGATCTCTCCAGTGGTGAAAATGAAATTCTTAGCCAGAAGACAGATCTTGCCATAAAGCTGTCTGAACCTTACGATAAGTGTGGACAAGAACAACCAAAGGCTACAGCATCGAGTCTGTCAGGTGCCTCAGTCAGTACTAACAAAGCTGAAACTGAAAAATTCTGCAGCACTGAGACTGAGATTGCCATCCAGATCCTGGATCATGGCAGGAGTTGTGAAGACGCTTTAGATGTGCCAGTGTCACCTTTGGAAACCAAAGAGCAATCTCAAATCTGTGCTGAAGGTGACTTTAAAGTATCTGTCAAGCATAAACAAATCAAAAGAAAACACAAGAGACTCGAATGGGATGATGAATTTGGTCCACCCCAAAAGGAATCAAAGAAATGCAACTCACCTGTTGATCTTAATTTAGAAAATGCCCTTGATGATGTTTCAAAATGTGAAAAGGAGCCTGCTGTTGAAGCTGAAGCTCTCAATATAGACTCAAAAAGAACTGCAGAACTGGTGCTGTTTGGCTCAGCTCAACAAGACAAGTGTGCTTTAACTGGCAGCAGAAAAGCCCATTTCCGTTTTGTAAAGGGTGCATCTAAGGCAGCACACCTGAGGCCTCCAGAAGTTCTTACTGTCAATCTCAACCCTTTGAGTAGCAAGTCCAGTGACATGGTGTACAACAGGAATTATTCAGTAAAACAGCTAATTCATGACAAATGGTGGAGAAGTTTTCAACAGACTAAAACTAGTCACAAAAAACCCCGTAAACATCGTTCTTACTCTGTTGCCGGGGGTATCTTGATGAAACGAGATGGAATTAAGGAATCCCGGAGTCTGAAGACGCTTGGAGAGGAGAAGGATATCACCACTGGTAATAAGAGGTGTTCCTCTAAAAGTGAAAGCCAAAATGTCAAACCTTGCCAGGAGCACATAGTCTTGAGGTTCAGTGTTCTACCCAGTAACTTTGACCTCAAAGATGGATCCAGTGGCAGGAAGCAATCCACCAATCCCGTTTCAGGTAAAAACCATAGATAGAGGGGGGTACCGTTATTCTAATATTGCCCACAATAAAGTTGATATGATGATGATGATGATGATGATTATTATTATTATTATTATTATTATTATTATTATTATTATTATTATTATTATTATTATTATTATTATCATTATCATCATCTATTGAAAAGAATGGATCACAGAAGGCTGATTTTTGGTTTATTTTGGTAAAAACTGTGATCTCTCCAGATGGTGCAGACCCATTCTTTTTGGTAAAGATCCAAATTTATGAAGCTAAAAGTTCCAAAGCACCAATCATCTACTAAAAATATTTATTCTTTAAAAATTTAAAATTTCAATGCTTTATTGTAATTCACGTATAACACCTCACAGTTTTGTTTTGTTTTTGTTTTTTTGTTTGTTTTTTATTGCATGTTAGAAGGGTGATTGGCAAATGTATTGTTGGAGTGTCCACATAAAGCAGGGACATTCAGCATAAATTGACACAGAAAAGACTAATGACATCTCTGCTCCTCGATGGGTCATAGTTGGAGTGGGATACTGGTGTCTTGCAGATTAGAGTGGTGGTAAACATGGGAACTGGAAAGTACTGTTTGTTTTTTCTTTTTCTTTGAGACGGACAACAAAATTTATTTTAAGGAAATTTTGAATCTGTCTTTCCAGAAGAGCCAGAGAAAGAGCAGAGCGCTGCTACAGCTGCCGCAAAACCGAAAGGTAGCAACTACATCTGAAGCATACATCAGTTCTTATTCTGCCTTTTTAAAAATTTTATTAATTAGGCAGTTTTTGTCTAATGGTTATTAATTTCACCATAGGTAAATGGAGTTCGAGTCTGCAGAAGAATCGACCTCGACCTATTCCCAAGACCTTCAGTCTCTTCCACGAGTATCAGAAGAAATACAAGGAGCGCTCTCACTCAAAAGATTAATAATGTGAAAGATGTCTCTTCTCAGGGAATACTTTTATTTTTTTATTTTTTTATTTTTTTCATTTAAGACATTTAGTACAAAGATTCTGACTAAAATTATGCCTTTGTGTTTTTTTTCTGCAGTGTATATACAAGCAATACATTAAGGCTGTGCAACCTTTTGTTGTTTACATGCCTGTAAAAAGCATTACAGTCATGGAGCAGGTGTAGTTACTGACTTGTGGGATGTGGGAACTTGGCAGCCTTTACAAATTTGTTCAAGTGATGACATTCTGTTCGTCATTGATTATTATTGTGTCACTGCTCCTTGTCGGTTCACCACTGTACTCGCGACAGAGATGAAAGGAATACATGGTATTTGCTGTCGGTGCAGTTCTGTTTAATGAGCTGAGAAGCTCTGAAGATGCATGACACTGCATAGTTTGTCTTGTGTCTGTGCATCAGAGAGTGCATGCAGACTTTAGATAGTAAGTCCACATGTTCAGAGCCATGTTCAAATTAACAAGTGATATCCATGAAAGGGGGTGTAAGTCTAAAATCTTTGTTGGTTTTTTTTGACAAAAAACTTGACTTGTAACATTTGCATTGTGAGTTTTTTACTGTTTTTCTACACTTTCAGTATTTGTACTCTAACCATTTTTTAAAATTTTTTTATTATTGTTTCTACTATTAAATTATCCATTTTTAATGTGGTTTTGTCTTTGTCTAAACTAATAGTAGTTATTATAATTGATTTATAAGCTGCAATAGTTGTTTAGCATTAAAGGGAAATGGCGTAGTTCCTGGAAATAATCTGAAACAAACCCAAATTACAGGAAGGTGAAATGCCCATTAACGGTTTTATTCTGCTCCTTGCAACGATCCTCTTTGTTGATCTTATTGTATTGTTTGATATCAAAAATGTTTATGCATGTTTTTACTTTATAGCAGTTTTCTGGAAATTACCCCATATGGAAAAGAAATAGTAAAAACTTATATGTCTGTGAAGGTTCTCAGTCATCCAGGTCATCGTAGTTAAAGGAGCTTGCAAAGAAAAGTGTCTGGACTTCTTTAAGCTACTTGAAGACGTTTCACCTCTCATCCGAGAAGCTTCTTCAGTTCTAAGGTCAAATGGTGGAGAGTCCCAGATATAAACCTAGTGGGAGTGACCCCCCACAGAGGGACAAAAGGACCCCCTGATGATCCTCTAATCGCCTGAGCCAAGGTGGGAAACTGGGCGTGGGTCCCAATCAGCCAGAGTTTCGGGTGTGTTCATTGTGAAACCTGGCCCCACCTTATCATGCGAATTCCTGAGGTCAGATGGCCCAGGATGTGAGTGGGTGTTAAGGCGTCTGGGAAGGGATCTCAAAACTGGATTATAGATGGCAGAGAGTTGGTGTCATAAACCCCGCCTCTGTTCAAAGATGGTCGCTCACAGTGGACATAGATGGCCTCTTTCACTCCTCTTTCAAACCATCTGTCCTCTCTGTCCAAAATGTGAACATTGGCATCCTCGAAAACTTATATGATTTACTCATGAAAGTGGCCACTTTCTCATTACTTTAATATGTTGTTTTAGTAAGTATCCAAAACATACAAGTTTCATTTATATAATTTTTCAAGGGATCTTATATCTGTTTTCACTCTTGTATGCTTTTCATACAAGTTTCACACAAGACAGATACAAACTTTATAAGATTTATATATATCTTTTCCATATGGGACCCTAGGCATCTGTCAGATGTTAATAACAGATGTGGCACTGTTCAAACAACATCCAATTTGGGCTTGTTGGAACTCACTCCCTTAACTAAAACACAATTGCACAATACTCTTAAGTTTCATGTTGAGATTCATATCCTTTTTAGATGCATCGCTCCAACACCACCAGGTAATCGCCCTTATACTGCTGACATGTTGCTACTTGAGAAACTAACCCTCCCTATCAGTGTAAATTCCCCTATACTTCACCAAACTACCAGCTACATTCAGCTCACTTGCTGATCAGCCAGTATGTGTGGAACAAGCCGTTGCACACACACAAGTGCCTGCAGGACTTTCCATGTAGCTATGTCACTTTTTTAAGTCACCTGATCAAATATAAACATAATTTCAAAAAATGTTTTCTAAAAAATCTATAAAGCGGAGGAAAGTCAAACTGATGCACTTTTGCTTACTGAACACAGTCATGTTTCATTCGCACTGACATAAGGTTACTTTAAAAATACTGAAATTACTGCTTAGAATCAAATGTCGTTATTATTTTTTTAGATATGATATGGTGACCTCTAGTGAGATCTTTGATTCGCCAGAGATAAAATTTTATTATGTGTGTGTTTCAGCCATGAACATTCATTTTGTCTAAGCTTGAAAACCTATCTTTAACAAGGGTTAGTTTATTACTTTATGTAAAAACATATTTGAATATATTATCAGTTGATCCACCTGTCCCACCTATGCACCATACACCCTTCACAGTTTGCCAGTCCACTGCAACACTCATACATAGAGACAATCATTCAAAGTTACATCCACACACAGGGGCTAATACCAAACTAGACAATGCTAATTATTACCAAACTAGACAATGCTAATTAATACCAAACTAGACAATGTACACAGGCACAGAGGGAACATGTAAACTCAGAAAGGCTGTTTTGAACCGTGAGCCATCTTGCTGCTGGACTGATATGCTGAATCACCCATATGATCATTCTTCTCTCATTTCTTTGTTCTTAAACACCATTTTCAGTTGGCAAATGTATTTTTATTGATTTTCTCTTAGTTGCAAATTTTGATGTTTATATATTCAGTGAGCTAAAACCAGAATATCAGCACCAACATAAAAAAGTCAATACACTTAACTCACAAAGTTATTGTGCCAGAAAAAGCCACTATATTGTCACAGTGGAATTGAGATGATTTAATTTGAAACAGCTGAGATTTCTGTTTTTCGTTTCATTGACGGATCATAAAATTACTAACATTCGACGGCCTGTGTGAGCTTTCATAATAGATTATAGGCAGCCTGTTTATCGGGGAGGAATGTGAAGAATGGTGTTGCATAACAAAAATCAATATTTGTTTTAACACTCTCATTCAAAATAATAATGATCATTAAAATAATACACTTCTTAGTTATTTGGTTAACATGAATGGATCCAGGGTTACGATTAGCAAGTGACAGCAACAAAGCACTTCTTCGACATGAAACAAGCACTAATGTAAATTTCATTCTCTGTATGTCCTTGGTGTTCGTTACAGAAAGCTTTATAGCCATTATGACGTCAGGACAATTCCTAGAAGTCCTCTTCTCAGAACAACCCTTTCCCAGGCTTGAAACCAGATGTTTCCAATCATCGGTATTTGGGAGCATAACCAATTGTGTACACGAGTGTGCAGTTTTGTGAGATTGTAGGTCCAGGCCAACGAAAGTTCGAGTGTCCTTATCTGACTTACTGCGGCCCGCCTGGACCTGCAGCTATGCTGGTGCTTTCGCATGATAGAGTATTGTATCTAGAATTGTATGGTAGCAGATTTACTAAATGATAAATGATACATGATAATATTGATGATAAACTGATGATAAGTGATGCAGACTAATGAAGTAATGATGAAATAATGACAGTGCATGTGAATAATAACATGCAACAGTAACAGTAAAATAACATTCCTTGACCTGACAAAACGCTACTCATTGCTAAACACTGAAAATAAATCCTTCAGTGTTCTGTTTGTCATTCACTACTATACAGCATGCAGACAACAGTAGTGGGCCATCTACACATACAGGAACTGCTTGGGCATTGATGGATGATGGTGGATGATGTTAATAACAGATGTTATGGAATTTCTGTTAACAAAGTCTGCAGACGCAGTCAACTGTAGTCAGTACCTTTATTACCAGGCGTGGGAGAAATACACAGACAGTCAGCACTGATGGTTATGCAGTCATGAGTGCTCTGTGCTCTGGGCAGGGCAGCGCCTCTTTTATAGCATCACACAAACATCTCACAAAAGCTCTATCTCAATGGCATCATAACATACTCATTGCATACAATGCCCACAGGCTGTGGCTTTTTTTTCTGCTCTTGCTCTTGACGAAGGCGGTCGCACTTTTCTCCTCTCCCTTAGCTTCCCTGCTTAGCCTCTTGTGTATTTGTCTAGTCTCGTGTTTTTTATATTACTTTTCCCTGGAACACTCTCTCACAGTCTGTTCTCTAAAACCTAAAAGAGGATTATGGATTTATTAAATTATGGATTTGATCAACTGGTCCCTAAATGCAATTGACACCCCTTTCTCAATGAGAAGTTTGGGCTTGGGTGAGCTTGAGTGCTGAAGATATCTACCTATTCGGAACCATGATAACAGGGTTCTGGCTGATCGGAGCTGGCCTGGCCCTGACTTATCAAAGAATTAAGGAAGCGGAACCGGCTGTTCAAACCCCCACAAGGCTGCCCGCTGGGATTGAAACGATGGGAAAAGGCGTGAGTTTCTCAAAATGGGCTCATTGAGTGCAGCACGGATAAGATCTTGGAGAGGCTACGGCTGCTGTGAATACTCAGAATAAGACCTCTGAGTGCAGACTGGATTACATCTTAGAGGGGCTCGCTCGGAATAGCATCTCTGAGCGCAAATTGGATGACATCTTGGGGAGGCTCACTGTGGTCGTGAGTTCTCAGAATCAGCTCTTTGAGCACAAGAATGACAACATCGCAGAGCACAAGTTTAATAACATCATGGCGAAGCTCATGGCTCTCCAACGGGAGATTGAGAGACCAGTGTTGGACTGTTAGAACAGCTTTGAAATTCATATGAGCTGTTCGCACTAAAGTAAAAAGTTAAAAGCCCCATCACTTCATGCAGATACCCTTTCGGCGCCAGCTGCGATCGCAAGGCTGGAGCCCAACAAAACACCCTGATAACGACTGTGTTTAGTCTGTTCCTTCCCATTCCATGCAAGGCCACCTGGGTTGGCTGGAAGACTGTTTACTTAGCCTGGCAGGGCGAAGGACACTGTCTCAGCTGAACTATGGACACGCACACACATACATATACACTGATATGCACACACTCATCCCCCCTCCCTTTCCAAACGCCTTCGATACTTGTTCCCTCCTGGGAACACGGCGGGTCTGAGCCCGCGCTGGAATGGTAGCGCTGGGCAGGATGGCTGCTGTGTTATTGCTTCGGATTACTCCTCACCCCCCACCCGACTCTGTGGCTGGTCATGTGTTCCATAATGTTGTGCTGTGGACATTTATGTGCTTTTTTGTGCAGAGGAGTTTTTTTGTTTCCTTTTCTCATGCTGTCCTCCCAGGAGCCCAGCATGAGTAGAGGTCTCTTTTTTTTCCTCTTGTACTTTCCCATTGTAGTGTATATTTCAGTGTTTGTTTTCTGTAACGCTACCGATCTCCAACCTGTATCCTGTATCCCCATGTGATGTCTGTGCTGTGTGTGTAAGGTCGGGGGGGTCCCATTTCACTGCAGGGCAACCTGCACGTGGCAAATAAAGCCTTGATTGATTGATTGATTGATTGATTGATTGATTGATTGGCTGGGCAGAGAGCAACTCCCAATATCTTTTTCCAGGAAGCTCCTGGCACCTGTCATCTTGGGAGTTTCGCCCTAAAAGTTAGCAGATAACATAGTGAAATATCGTTAATAAAGCTAAGCAGTTTTCATAAGGTCATGCTGACAAATACTTCATCTAAGCATGCAAAGGTTATACAAAAATCCTAGAATGAGATTCTAAACATCTACATCTAAATGTATGACAAGGTGAAGACTAGAATTTTTCCCATTACAAGCATGACCGCGACAAATTGCCTACCACACAGAAAGGAGCACAGCATAGAAAAAAATTGTTACTTAACAGCTCTTCACAATACAGGGTATTAACTGATCACATGGGAACGTCAAAGCAAGACATACTTGCGGGGTTGTTGCAGGATGCAGAATCCGACGTGTCAGTGGAGATCGGTGATGCATCAGAATCTCCAATCTAAGCGCATATGGCTTTATAGAGACAGATTGATTACAGTAGTTAGTTTGCCTGCCTGAAAGTCTGCCTTCTGTCATTTTTTCTGTTTTCTGTTCCCAAAAGGTTTATTCTGTTCATCTGGACGTAGCGCTTTCAGTGTGAGAAACATTTCATCACTCATCCAAGTGACTTCTTCAGTCTCAGCTGACTGCAGGTTTCAACAACCCTACAAACAGTTGTGGTGGCAGATTTCTTTTCTCATGTATTAATCACATATTTAATCATATCACATTAGATACAGTAATATCAATTTCTCACTTTACTATTGTAGGAGCATTCCTGTCACTAGTTTACATGCATGTGGAATGTTAACACAGTGAGGCCATTGTAATGGGAGACATTAAACAGATAGTGAGACTCCTTCTGCTTATCAGGGATGTAAATCCTTAGGTGACGGCCAAGCAGAAAACAAAGTCATAATTCTCTCCGTGAAGGAGGAGGGGCCAACATGTGAGAGTTAGTGGAATGTTCTTTGTCTGTGTCTCTGTATATAAGGTGCAAGGACGGTGGCCACAATTCAGAGATGGTGCTGGTGTTTCACTGGGATGCTCTCTCCACATTGCAATGTGTTTATTAAACCCACTTCAAATCAAGCTCACTGGGTGTGTTGCAGGTTATTGTTAAAATTTCCATAACACAGTATATTGCACAATGACTGAAAGTAGCACCACTGAATGATCAATGGGCTGTGAGATCAGTTCCTTGATCATTAATATGCAAATTCTCATGACCATTGATCAACAACTACAGATCAAGGGTCACTGATCAAAGGACCTTGTCATGTTTTCTGTTATGTAAGTGCTAGGTGGCAGCTGGCCACTGGTTGGAAACTGGAGGCGGCAACTTTAAATTAGGACCTGACAAGACTGGTGTTGCTCTGCTTTGTTCCTGATTCTAACTAGATTGCTGTATCCTCCCATCCTGGAGAAAGAGCTGTTCAAAGAAATCATTAAAAGACTAAAATTAGACATTTACACCACTGATGAATATCTGTAAACTTCTGACCAAATCTGTTTATTTAAACATGGTCTTGAAAAAAGTCATTTTTGTAACTTCCAGATAACCTGTTAATGTCAGCTACTACTTATAAGGGAACTGCAGTCATCCTGCTGCTCACATTTGCACAAAGCTTATACTCACACCCAGAGACTGATGAAACCAATATACACATTGCTCCATATATTATGCATATTATTGGACACATTATTAACTTTTTAAGTTCATTGAATACAAAGTAATCAGCAGCAGTAGCAATAAGAAATCAGTTTAATTTAACAAAGGAAAGCTTTCTAACTGCTCCATGATCAACTTCCAACCTTCAGACTGTTAAATGTTTACTCGATATTACTGTCCGTAAACACAGAGATACTTGAACTGTTTTAAAGTGTCATTTTTTAAAAAACGTCTCTCTTTTTTTGGCATTTAGTCCTCCCTTTGTACCGATGTAAAATACAGAATAGTAATCTCTCGCCTTAACCATCTTCTTATATTTATTGAAAGGCCTCCAGTACCGTGCAAGGTTGAACGGAGTTAACGGAAAAACGTGTTAGCCCTGTTCGGCTCCCGAAAAAGATGTTTGAGTTGCTCTTGTGTCTAACAAGATTATTTTTTTCAATGCTACTCTGGGCTGTGTTGAGCAAATTGAGTTAGCACATTTTAAATTCCAAAAAATTATTGGGCGCTTAAATGACTAGTATGCATTAGCGGTTTTTGATACCGGTGACACGGGCTTTTGCCCGGGGCGGCATTGTGGTGGGGGGCGGCATCGGCAAAAACCCTGTGAGGAGAAAACTCTTAGGAGGCAAGAAACACCGACTCAGAGATTTTACATGAACGACATGAACGACATACAGGGAGGAATCTGAAATGCCATACTTCATTTGAAGAAGAAACACAGCTCATTGATGTTCAACACCTTCAGCACCATATTGGGATGCAGTCTGACCCTAAATGCATGATAATGGTCATCAAAATACAGGGTTTCCATCAGTTTTCCGCAGAGCAATACAATGTCATCTTTCACAACAATACTTTTGATCTTACAAAAAAACGGAATCTCAGACACTACATCTGTACAGATGAGAAAGTCATTGCGGCACTCTGTACCATGTATTATTATCCACTTAGCTGAAAACAAACTGATAGACAACACAGCTCCAAGCAATTTCTGGACCTTCTTCCAGCTCTCCAAGTGTCACCATCTTTCCTGGTCTAAAGCTAATGTTTCCAGGCTAAAGGCCTCCCAATGCTTTATTTTATTACTATTATATTTATTTTTACTTGTGGTGTACTGTGGAGGTACGCTCTGTAAGGCTGCATCTTTAGCCTGAGTATGAATCTCTGTGGTAGTGAAATGTGGAGTGATGGCATTAAGGTGCTCTTGAATATTTGTGAAAAGACAAATACAGACAGGCAATAAGAATCAAGTGTTTCTTAAATTGGTAATTCATAACATAAAAATAGAAAAGAAACACAAACCTTCTTGAAGACCACAAGACGCCTTTCTGCTTGAGAAGCTGACACCTTTCCTGGTCTCTTCCGACCCTGACCAGATGGTGGTAATTAGGTTCATCAGCCATTGTGCGCATTTTGGCTTTTCATGGTAAATTTATACAAACAGGAATTACTTTGTCTTTTTACACTGACACTGTAGAAAGACTTTTGTTATCAGACAATCGAGCTGAAACAGCAAATTGTGTGTGTGTGTTTCTTTTATAAGCAGATTTTCTACGGTTAGTTAAGCGACTACCCAACCTTGCTGCATTGTTACATTGTTTCTAACAACTGAGCATTGTTGGCTGTTTCAGACTTTAAGACACCGTAAAAAAGTAACACCCCACCTTGACCTTTTGACCTTACCGGAAGTAGGCTACTCTGGAAGTGTGTAATATGATCCATAAGCGCGACGAATTGCATCCAGTGAGGGGAGGGTACTCTGGAAGTGTGTATTGGATTCCATATGTGTGACTAATCACGTCCTGTGTGAAAAAATTGTTTTCTCCCTTAGAGGGAGGGGGGTCTGTGGAGGGAGGAGAATAAAAACGGGGAGGGCCAGCACTTTTCTATGCACAGACAACATGGAGCCTTTCATTCTGCAGCCCTGCGTTCCTCTGTACTTGGACGTGGAAGAGATCTGCTCTCCCATGGGAGGCAGCAGCGGTGACTGGTCCTCATCGGTGCTTAGTGACACCCCCGTCACCATCTACAGTAACAGATCAGAAGCAACCGATGCTCCGTGGAAAGAAGGGAAAAATAAGAGCGTCTTCATGTTCCGTAACCAGATACCGGCTCCGAGGAGCTTGCGGGGAGAATGGCCTCACTACCAGCACTCAACCCTACCTCCTGGCTGTTGGGGTGAAAAAGAATGACATCCACCAGTTCTTCATTATTCTTGACAACAATGCCATACCATGCAAGTCTACCTCTTCACTTGGTACTGTTGATGAACTGTTTAAAGCACATTTTGTGTTTGGCACATCTTACAACACTATGCTTCACAACATGTACACGTTCATCCAAACCACAGGTTTTAGAAAACATTTAAATACCAAACACCTTAACTATTTTGACCAACAAGCTACTAGTGCCTGATGTGGCAGTTAAAGAAGTTAGCACTACAGGAGAGGTGATGTCAACTAATGTAGAAGAAACACCCACAACATCTGAAAAGTTGAAAAGGTCAAATAAGAGCACTTTGGATATGTGTGCCTCTGCTGCTGCACAGCTCAGGGCAGCTGGATTAAGCCAATCTACTGTGAATAGTTGGGTCTCCTCAATGGAGTATGTGTTTTTTGAGATTCATACTCAGGCTAAAGATGCAGCCTTACAGAGCATACCTTCACAGTACACCACAAGTAAAAATAAATATAATAGTAATAAAATAAAGCATTGGGAGTCCTTTAGCCTGGAAACATTAGCTTTAGGACCAGGAAAGATGGTGACACTTGGAGAGCTGGAAGAAGGTCCAGAAATTGCTTGGAGCTGTGTTGTCTATCAGTTTGTTTTCAGCTAAGTGGATAATAACACATGGTACAGAGTGCCGCAATGACTTTCTCATCTGTACAGATGTAGTGTACATGGTCCCTTCTAAATAATGTAATAATGATACTAAAATAATGGCATCCAGTGAAACACACATCACTCAAACAAACCTTTTTCATATTTGATGGTTAGTATCCCAGTTGAGGAATCTGTTACTATATCCTCAAATACATCATCATCCAACTCAGTCCCTGAACTATCAAAAACTTTTATTCCTTTTGTTACGGCTGGCACACCAAACTTTGCAAACTTCACCTGAAAATATATTAAAAGTTTTTTTGCGACACAGGAAGAGAAATAAGAGTGATATTAAAACTAAGCAGCTGCCACCATTGTTAGAAACTGGAATTGGCTGGGCTATGAATTCTGCGATATGGTTTTTCAATTTTGTTGTCCGGGTGGAAAATCAGGAGAAATTCGGGAGAATGGTGGCTCCGGGAGATTTTCGGGAGGGGCACTGAAATTTGTGATTCTCCCGGAAAAATCGGGAGGGTTGCCAACCCTCCCGTACTTTGTACAAAAACGTATTTTATTAATTGTATCTCAAATTATAGCATCATAATGATTACAGGACATCAGATTACTTGATCTTATCACAGAATATGACGAGTGTATGTTGAGGCGAACTGAAGAGGACAGGGACAGGTGCTGCTAGGGCGAGACAGACATCTCTCACGAGTCCTTTAGTGCTGCAGGCAGGCAAAGTGTTCAAATAGCACACAACTTCAGTTTTTTTATTTCTATATGATGAACTCTGCATTATTAAGTGATAAGAACAAGTAATCTGATGTCCTGTAATCATTATGACGCTATAATTTGAGATACAATAAATAAAATACGTTTTTGTACAAAGTATCGGTATCAGATCAGTATTGTCGATACCACCCTGAATATTACTTGGTATCGGATCGGAAAGGAAATCAGTGGTATCGCACATCACTAAAAAGGAGTCTGAGGTGGGAGGAGCCTTCTAGAGTAACATTGACACTCTGTCTTTTAACTCCACGAATTATCACCCACACTGGGAGGCGTTTTGCTCCAGCTGTTGTTATAATGAC
>NW_024582488.1:1684001-1687694 GCF_018398535.1 Haplochromis burtoni | reverse complement strand
CTGTGTTTGAACAAATTGTCAACCCCTTGACACTGACATTAACACATTATCTGGAAGTTACAAAGAGCAGTCGACCTACATTTGCTCACTTTTTCAAGACTGTGTTTAAATAAGCATGGTCAGAAGGTTACATCATGGGTGTAAATGTCTAATTTTACACTTTAACGATTTCTTTGAAATGCCCTTTTTTGGAATTCTACCGCAGTCTAGCTAGAATCTGGAACCAAGCAAAGCAACGCCAGTCTTTAAGGTCCCAATTTAAAGTTGCCTCCTCCAAGCTCCACCCCCCCCTCTCAGGATGAACATAAACATTCTTTGCACAGATGTTCGGTCGTCTCCTCCTTCTTGACTTCTTCTTGAACTGCAGTGTGCGTAAAACATGGCTGTGTTCCTCATCTCACGGTAATTTTCTTTTAGGGCTGTGTCCTTGTTTTTCTGTCTATTGAGCATTTCTGCTAATTAGAAAACCAGCTTCCCTCTTGTAAAAGTCCCTCTGAAGAAGAAGAAGAAGAAGAAGAAGAAGACCAAAAACAGCAGTTCCAGGGATTGGGCTGGAGGGAGAGTCGAGTCCCCGGCTAAATTACCCACAGGTGTGAGCAATCAGCAGAACACTGAGGCACCTCCCAGGGGTGAAGATGCCGACTTGGAGGGAGACACACTGGCACACACCCAGACCATGACACATTGTGAAACAAGACTAAATCTCTGTATCACAACGGTTTCTATGAAAACATGTTTTGTGGGGATAATATGACAAATCTTTTGTGGTTCCTATTAATGATCTATGGTAATTAATAAAGAGTAAGGAAGAAGAGGAAGCTTGAACAGGGGTTTTGTCCATTTTCATGAGAAGTAACAGCATGAACATATTTTAACGAGAAAACATGTTTTTTTTTCATCACAAAGATTGATGTGAAGCATCAGCTGTAGGTTAAAGTGTCACTTCAGTAAAGCTGCTGGGAGAAAGAAGTGAAGACACACGTTTTAACAGAAGGCTTAAAACACCAAAAAAAACCTCCAATATCATTTTTTTCTTAAATGTAAAGAATACAAACTTTTAAGACAATGAGTTTTACTTCGTACTGTCCATGTTATGTTGTAGTATCCATTTATGTTGTAGGCTTCTTTGCTTTGTGGACTATAAAAAAATTGACGAATTCACGAAATAAACTAGACTTTTACAGTCTGCATCTTTACTGTTTTTTCTGCTTTTGTTCACTCCTAGTTTGACAAAATAACCCAAAACAAAACACCACAGACACCCACTAACAACAAACACAAACCCCACAAACTATTAGCTGCTTTTTTTCCCTAAACACAGGAGCAAATAACTGTGATGTACTTGTAAGGAAAGTGAACCCGTAACTAATTGAAAGCAGGCCACAGCTGAGTCAGGGCTAATAGAAATAAGACCATGCGGTGTCCAGAGTGCCTATACATGCAGTCGGATATTTCAACACATTTGAAAGACTCATTTTGTACCTCAGGAGGCAACCCCATATAAAGGAGGCAGATAAGTCGCATGGTTCAGTCGTTGCTCCAAGTAAAACCTATTGAAATCAGCGATTCTGAGAGTCACATTGTGGATATGTTTATTGCTGGACAACACGGCTAACAGCCTCACACACTCTTTAGACTTTAGAAGTTTTTTGTGTAATGGTTTAGTCTCTCACACTGTTAGATTTGTATTGTTCATTGTCATTTATGCTTAGAAATATTTACTCATATATGCTTAGAAGTATATAACGGCCTAGATTGAAAGAATGTCTCATCCTAGGAGGTCTGTAACAACTCTGTGTAGCATGAAGAGGGGGGTGCGTTCACTCCTCTACAGAGTGTTCTGGCAGGGGGAAGAGGATTTTTTTATTTATTTATTTTTTTACAATAGCGGATGTAATTTTACTTTCTTAAGATGCACCGGCGCTTGTAATGGGAAAAAGAGTGACTTCCTGTAGAGAACCGTTTCTTTCAATAGTATTTTATTTTCCTATAATACAGACGCAGTAAAAAAACCTTTAAGATGATCTGCCTAGCAACAAATTGCATTTTTAGGCTACACCATAGCTTGTGATGAAAAGAAGAACTTTCTATCCGCTTGTAACCTACAGGCTGCCTATGTGTAAAAATGAATAAATATCCCTTAGTGAATACTACTTTTCCTTTTGAGATTTTACAAGGGACTGAAAAACAAACCATAATTGCCGTGACAGGCGATCTTGTTTCACACACCGCGGGTCAAGGAGGAGTGAGCAGATATCAGTTTTTTCTCAATGCTTATAACGCGCCCCCCCAAAAAATATTAATATTATTAAAACATCTATATGAGGTAGGTTTTGCGCAGCCTGCTCCTTGTCAGACCAGAGAGTTTTTTTCTTCATTACTTTTACAATGGGTTTTCTCAATAGACAGAAAATGAAAATGAGGAGTCAACAGCCGATATTATCATTGCTTGTAACCCGGTAAATAATTTCGTACATCTCCCCATAAAATAAGCCTTAGTGGAAAAAAGCTCATATTCGAATAAGTTTATTCCCCTCTGTGGGAAAGAGTTTTTTTCTCAGAGTCAACCATGAGGCGAGTTTTGTCAACAGCAAGAACAAGGGCAGACAACTGTTGTCCATAAAGTAAAAGAAATATCCGCCTCTAAGTCGTATTTTACCGTTGCAGAATGTGGAAAACAGACAGCCCTCACAGGAGGCACCCAGGGGCCCACCTCACACACCATAGTTAAAATATTTAAATTTCAACTAAATTTGTAGTAATGATCGGATTTCCTCACTTATCTACACCACACTCCTTGTCCTTGATTTCTTATCGTTTCTTATCGTTCCTCTGTCCCTTAATAGAAACCACATATATAGAAACTATCCTCCCTTTCAGTTGTCTTTTGCACTTCCATATCGCAAAGCAGTTACTGTAGGTTATTTTCTGCTTATGCATTAATGTAATTAATTAACTTATTTATCCTTAAGTAAGGTAATGACTTGAGTTCTAATGCTTTTTGTCTCTTGAGTTAGCCGTCAATGTGGGATTTTTTCCCCTTTTGTTCAGTTAAAGCTGCCTTTCATTCTTCAACACAGCTTAAACTCTAATAGGTAAGCTTTCTTGTAATTTCTTAGTTCTGCAGGCTTCTTGAAAGACATCCGAGACTCTTCTTTGGATGCTGGCTGCCTTTTGTTTTGTTTTCTGTCAAGATGATCCCACACTGCTTCGATTATCTTGAGGTTCGAACCCTGGAGAGATCAATCCATGACTGATGCGTTGTCACGACCTGCGGGGTCGGCAAGGCACTGATCAGCAATCTCTCTCCCCCTCCCCTGTTTTGCCGGGGCGGAACTCATGGCGGGTTCACGCCCTCGGCCCACGCCCTCCCGGATCATGCACACCTGGGCCTCATCAGACCAGCTGGTATATCAGAAGGAGGAGATCAGCTGTTCAACGCTGGATTGTTGTGAAGACTCCTGTCAGTACACGTCAGCCCTAGTTCCCACACTTCCGCCTCAGAAAGTAACTTTGTCTCTCTGTTCTAGATTCCCCGGACCCGTCCCCGTGTTTCCCCGTGTGGAGCGTGTAAGAGGTGGCTGGTCACTAGCGGAGAGAGGTTGGCGTGAGCGTGTGTGTGATCCCTTGTTTTCCCTGGAGCCCTGGAACCCGTCCTCGCACATCTTGTATATAGCACTGTCCTCGCACTGC
>NW_024582488.1:1679872-1683976 GCF_018398535.1 Haplochromis burtoni | reverse complement strand
CTGTAAATACACTTGGTGAAGATCTTGTAAATAAACCGTCTCTGTTAAAACACAACTCCGGAGTCCTGCGAGTGGATCCTCAGAGCAACCCGTGACAGTAACAATCCAGCCATACTATGGATCCAGCGGACTCAGCTTGGCAACCCACCCCTCCTCCAGAAGCCGTGTTGGAGCGACACGAGCAGATGCTACAACACATTAACCATCAGTTGCTCGCAGTCACTCAGGCTCTCGCTCAGCACATACCTCTGCCAGGTTCCGCTATGCCCCCCCTCGTCTGCTCCCGCACAGCCGCCAGCCCCGGAACTCTCCACGCCACCAGCCCCCGCTTCTGCGGAACCCCCGGAACGAGCTCTACCGTCACCGGAGCCATTCGCTAGTGAGTTCCACAAGTGTGCTGGTTTCCTAACACAGATTACGTTGCAGTTTAGGCAGCTGCGGCGAACGTATGAAAGTGATGGAGCTAAGATAGCCTTTTCGTTCAGTTACTCCCCGGTCAAGCCTTGAACTGGGCTCAAGCAGTGTTACGAACTAGCCCGGAGATTACCTATCCTGATTTTCTCTCAAAGTTCAAAAGTGTGTTCGAAACGGGCACCGGAGCTGAGGCAGCGGGCCACCGTTTGCTGAACTTAAAACAAGGAAGACGGTGTATGGCGGACTTCTCTGTGGAGTTTTGGACACTGGCTGAGGAGACTGGATGGGGGCAGCCTGCGCTGATAAGTACCTTATTGAACAATGTTTGTGATGAACTCAAGGGCAAACTATTAATGAGGGAGCTGCCCAAGACTCTGTCGGAAGTAATCACCTTATGTGTTAAGGTTGATGAACATTTGAGGGCGCGTCACCGCGCCAGCAACTACGGTTCCCAGAGGCCTGTGGGGCGAGCGGAGACAGCTTCCGGCGGAAGCGGAAGTAGCGATCGGGAAGTGGACCGCGGCGACGAGCATGAGCAACCCATGCAGATCGGACGCTCCCAAATCTCCCCGGAGGAGAGGGCACGCAGATGGAGGTCCGGTGAGTGCTTTTACTGCGGCCGCAAGGGCCATCTCGCCAAGGTCTGTCCTGCACGGCCAAAAGACCTCGCCCGCCGGTAGAAAGGAGGATACGGGTGGGCGAGGTCTCCTTTTCACATTCTCCTCCACGCTTCATGCTAGCCGCTAAAGTGACTGTCCACTCTGCCTCTCACTCTCTTCAGGCGCTGATTGACTCTGGGGCGGAGCAGAGCTTCATGGATGCTTCCCTGGCTCTCAAACTTAAGATTTACACACAAGCATTGCCCCACTCGTTGCAGGTCACCGCTTTAAATGGTCAACATCTTCCCGACATAACTCACGTTACAGAACCCGTGTCCCTAACGCTGTCTGGGAATCACACTGAACTGTTGCAGTTTTATGTCTTTAAAGCTCCTCTCACGCCCCTGGTGCTAGGATTTCCGTGGTTACACCAGCATAACCCCGTACTCGACTGGAAGGAGGAGAGGGTTCTGGGGTGGGGGGAGGAGTGTCACATGACCTGTTTGACAGCCGCTACTCCCGTTAAAGCATCTAACCCACTACCACACGAGCCCCCTGACCTTTCAGCCATCCCGTCAGAGTATCGTGATCTCAAGCAAGTATTTTGTAAGGACCGAGCCCGCTCTCTTCCTCCTCACCGCCCGTACGAGTGCAGTATTGATTTGCTCCCAGGTGCACCTCTTCCCACTAGTCACTTATACAGTCTCTCTCAACCTGAACGTGAATGCATGGAGAAGTATATTAATGAATCCTTGGCTGATGGACTGATTCGCCCCTCTTCATCCCCCGTGGCTGCCGGGTTCTTTTTCGTCACTAAGAAGGATAAAAGCCTTCGGCCATGTATTGATTTCCAGGGCCTCAATAATATTACTATTAAGAATAAATACCCTCTGCCACTCTTATCCTCCGCCTTTGAACTCCTGCAGGGGGCGACCATTTTTACTAAGCTCGATCTGCGGAATGCTTACCACTTAGTCAGGATGAGAGAGGGTGACGAGTGGAAAACAGCCTTCAACACACACCTGGGCCATTTTGAATACTTGGTCATGCCGTTTGGACTGACTAATGCTCCAGCTGTCTTTCAGGGTCTAGTCAATGATGTTCTCCGAGATTTCATCAATCGTTTTGTGTTTGTGTACCTTGACGACATCCTCATCTTCTCCCACTCTCTCTCTGATCATGTACACCACGTCAGACAAGTCCTGCAACGCCTCCTGGAGAATCAGCTGTTTGTTAAAGGGGAGAAGTGCGAGTTTCATGTGAGTACTGTGTCATTTTTGGGCTACATCATCAAACAGGGCGATTTAAGAACCAAACCAGCTAAGGTACAAGCAGTCTTAGACTGGCCCACTCCGCCTAACCGTAAGCAGCTTCAACGGTTCCTCGGTTTTGCAAACTTTTATCGGAGGTTCATTCATGACTACAGCAAGATTGCTTTGCCACTAACCCGTTTAACTTCCCCTAAGGTACCTTTCTGCTGGGATGATCAGGCTCAGGAGGCTTTCTCCCGGCTAAAGAAACGCTTCGCGTCGGCGCCCATCCACCGGATCTCAAGCGGCAGTTTATCATGGAAGTGGACGCCTCGGATGTAGGGGTCGGAGCAGTTCTCTCCCAGCAACTAGAGGGTAAGCTCCACCCTTGTGCTTACTTCTACCGTCGTCTCTCTCCTGCAGAGCAGAACTACGACATCGGGGACAGGGAGCTGTTGGCAATCAAACTCGCCCTGGAGGAGTGGCGCCACTGGCTAGAGGGCGCAACAGAACCCTTTGTGGTATGGACTGACCACAAGAACCTCGAATACATCTGGTCGGCTAAACGACTAAACGCCCGACAAGCCAGGTGGGCTCTGTTCTTTACCAGATTCTGCTTCACCATCACCTACAGGCCCGGCTCCCGGAACGTGAAACCCAATGCCCTTTCCCGCCAATTCACCACCTCAGAGGACCCCACCCGTGAGGCTCCCATTCTCCCTCCCACATGCGTTATCGGAGCCCTGTCGTGGGAGATCGAGTCCGCCATACGGGAGGCCCAGCGGGCAGAACCGGATCCAGGTACTGGTCCCCCGGGATTGCTCTTTGTTCCCACGTTGGTTCGCTCACGAGTGCTACAATGGGCCCACAGCGGAAAACTCACCTGTCATCCGGGCATTCATCGCACCGTCACCTTCATCAAGCGGTTCACCTGGTGGCCTACACTGGCCAAGGACGTCCAAGACTTCATTGCCGCCTGTCCAACCTGTGCCCAGAATAAACCTGTCAACCAGCCCGCTGCCGGCCTACTTCATCCCTTGCCTACGCCAAGCCTCCCCTGGTCCCACATTGCGGTTGATTTTGTCACTGGTCTTCCGCCGTCATCGGGTAACACAGTCATCCTCACCGTTGTCGACCGTTTTTCTAAAGCTGCCCACTTTGTTGCTCTCCCCAAGCTCCCCACTGCCCTGGAGACCGCCCGGCTTCTGTCAACTCATGTGTTTCGCCTCCGCGGGATCCCTGCTGAAGTGGTCTCGGACCGAGGCCCACAGTTCACGTCACGTGTTTGGAGGGAGTTCTGCGCCTCCTTAGGGGCCCAGGTCAGTCTCTCGTCGGGTTTTCATCCGCAGACCAACGGTCAAGCGGAACGGGCCAACCAAGAACTCAAAGCGGCTCTCCGTTGCTTGACATCCACTAATCAGACCACCTGGAGCGAGCAACTGACGTGGCTCACAATAGCCTTACCTCGTCGGCCACCGGCGTCTCTCCGTTCGAGGCCTCCCTGGGGTACCAACCTCCCCTGTTCCCTGCAATCGAAGGTGAGCACTTTGTGCCCTCTGTTCAGTAGCACCTGCTCTAGTGGCCCGCCATGCGCCACTCCTAGCCCCCCTTCTCTTCTCTTTTTCCTCTCTCTCTCCCTCTCCCCTGTTTTGCCGGGGCGGAACTCATGGGGGGTTCACGCCCTCGGTCCACGCCTTCCCGGATCATGCACACCTGGGCCTCATCAGACCAGCTGGTATATTAGAAGGAGGAGATCAGCTGTTCAACGCTGGATTGTTGTGAAGACTCTAGTCAGTACACGTCGAGCCCTAGTTTCCCACACTTCTGTCTCAGAAAGTTAA
>NW_024582488.1:1655773-1679847 GCF_018398535.1 Haplochromis burtoni | reverse complement strand
CACGTCAGACAAGTCCTGCAACGCCTCCTGGAGAATCGGCTGTTTGTTAAAGGGGAGAAGTGCGAGTTTCATGTGAGTACTGTGTCATTTTTGGGCTACATCATCGAACGGGGCGATTTAAGAACCGATCCAGCTAAGGTACAAGCAGTCTTAGACTGGCCCACGCCGCCTAACCGTAAGCAGCTTCAACGGTTCCTCGGTTTTGCAAACTTTTATCGGAGGTTCATTCGTGACTACAGCAAGATTGCTTTGCCACTAACCCGTTTAACTTCCCCTAAGGTGCCTTTCTGCTGGGATGATCAGGCTCAGGAGGCTTTCTCCCGGCTAAAGAAACGTTTCGCGTCGGCGCCCATCCTCCGGCAACCGGATCTCAAGCGGCAGTTCATCGTGGAGGTGGACGCCTCGGATGTAGGGGTCGGAGCAGTTCTCTCCCAGCAACTAGACGGTAAGCTCCACCCTTGTGCTTACTTCTCTCGTCGTCTCTCTCCTGCAGAGCAGAATACGACATCGGGGACAGGGAGCTGTTGGCAATCAAACTCGCCCTGGAGGAGTGGCGCCACTGGCTAGAGGGCGCAACAGAACCCTTTGTGGTATGGACTGACCACAGGAACCTCGAATACATCCGGTCGGCTAAACGACTAAATGCCCGACAAGCCAGGTGGGCTCTGTTCTTTACCAGATTCTGCTTCACCATCACCTACAGGCCCGGCTCCCGGAACGTGAAACCCGATGCCCTTTCCCGCCAATTCACCACCTCAGAGGACCCCACCCGTGAGGCTCCCATTCTCCCTCCCACGTGCGTTATCGGAGCCCTGTCATGGGAGATCGAGTCCGCCATACGGGAGGCCCAGCGGGCGGAACCGGATCCAGGTACTGGTCCCCCGGGATTGCTCTTTGTTCCCACGTTGGTTCGCTCACGAGTGCTACAATGGGCCCACGGCGGAAAACTCACCTGTCATCCGGGCAGTTCATCGCACCGTCACCTTCATCAAGCGGTTCGCCTGGTGGCCTACACTGGCCAAGGACGTCCAAGACTTCATCGCTGCCTGTCCAACCTGTGCCCAGAATAAAGCCTGGTCAACCAGCCTGCTGCCGGCCTACTTCATCCCTTGCCTACGCCAAGCCGCCCCTGGTCCCACATTGCGGTTGACTTTGTCACTGGTCTTCCGCCGTCATCAGGTAACACAGTCATCCTCACCGTTGTCGACCGTTTTCTCTAAAGCTGCCCACTTTGTCGCTCTCCCCAAGCTCCCCACTGCCCTGGAGACCGCCCGGCTTCTGTCAACTCATGTGTTTCGCCTCCACGGGATCCCTGCTGAAGTGGTCTCGGACCGAGGCCCACAGTTCACGTCACGTGTTTGGAGGGAGTTCTGCGCCTCCTTGGGGGCCCAGGTTAGTCTCTCGTCAGGTTTTCATCCACAGACCAACGGTCAAGCGGAACGGGCCAACCAAGAACTCAAAACGGCTCTCCGTTGCTTGACGTCCACTAATCAGACCACCTGGAGTGAGCAACTGACGTGGGTGGAGTACGCTCACAATAGCCTTACCTCGTCGGCCACAGGCGTCTCCCCGTTCGAGGCCTCCCTGGGGTACCAACCTCCCCTGTTCCCTGCCATCGAAGGTGAGCACTTTGTGCCCTCTGTTCAGCAGCACCTGCGGCGGTGTCGGCGCGCGTGCGCCACTGCTCCTTCACGGCGACCGAACACGCAGGCTCCCCAGTCTGCCCGCCTCTCACTGCGAAGTTTGGCTTCACCGTATGTGCCTCTCAGGGGAGTCGAATCTCCCCTCTTCGCCCGTCGAGTGACTCCATTGTTACCCGTTCTGTGCGCTAGCTCCCGACACTTCCACATGATGTCTGAGACAACCTATGTTCCAGCTCGTCCCTCTCGGCCTCCGCGTCGCTGGCGCCTTCCCTCCGAATGCGTCCGCCGGCTGGCCTCGCTTGGCTGGGAGTGCATTGAGCTTGTCGCGGGTGGACCGCAGTCGCGGTGTGGCCCTGAAGCCTGGGGAGTCCGTGCGGACGACACCGTCGCAAGGCATGCAGCTCTCTCCCCCCTGTGGGCAATCAGGTTCACGCTCGCAGCCCTCCCGGACGAGCCAAGCCGCTTAGAGAATCAGCTGTTCAACGCTGGATTGTTGTGAAGACTCCTAGTCAGTACACGTCGAGCCCTAGTTTCCCACACTTCCGCCTCAGAAAGTTAACATTGTCTCTCTGTTCTAGATTCCCCGGACCCGTCCCCGTGTTTCCCCGTGTGGAGTCGTGTAAGGGACGGTCATAGGGAGAGTTGGCGTGACGGTGATTCCCTTTTCTGACCTGGAACTGCTCTCACATCTTGTATAGCATCACGTCGAATACACTGGGACTAAAACGTCTGTAAAACAAGATCCTGCGAGTGGATCCTCAGAGCAACCCGTGACAGAACCCATGTATATTCATGTAACCTCAATAAAAGAGCAGTGTTACGGGGGAGCGGACGAGAGCGACTGGGGTCAAGCGAAGGAACGGCGCTTGTCGTGGTTCTCTCCCTCATGCATGAGTAACATAAAGAACTTTGCCTACTTGGTGTTCAATGCTTTTGCTGTGTAGTTAAATTGTCTCGTTCCAGCGGTGGGACTGTGCTAGACAGACCCAACACACACCTTACCCCTTTTCTCCCACACTACCACACACAACAGTGTGATTCTCAAAGTGCGGCTCAATAAACAAACAAAGACTCTAAAGTCAGAACAGAAAGATACAGTTGGAAGATTGGAGATTAATGTTTGTGTTTTTATGTGTAGTAAACTATCCCCTCTTCTATGTCTTGTTGTGTTGTGTGTACCTTAGAATTCAAACTATACATTAACCATAGTTATAAAAAACATTTTGAATTTCATTCAGAGATGTCAAATCTACGACCCTTTACTGGCACAGCCTCACACGCTTTGATGTTTTTGTGTATAATGGTTTAGCCACAAACATAATTCCCACTACTGGATAAAGATCACTGTATCTTCATGCTTCTTATGAAATTAAGCGTGGCACATCTTTATTAAATTAGTATTTATTAATGCCTACATAATAATAGTAATAATAATGCACACTATGTACTCTGTGACATTAAGGTTCAAGAGTTTGGTACCAAGTTGTTGTTTTTTTCCCTTTGTTTTTGTTTTTTGTCTTTTGCCATCTTCTGTTTATCACCCAGTGTTTAAATTGGTCAATAATTTTAAGCCAAACTTTCCAGGTTGTATGAATGGCAAGAATGTTTCTAAATTTTGTGACTCAAAAGTGAACGATGTGAAATACATTTAATACATGAGTTATTAAACAGTTGAAAAAGATAGTGTGAGGGCCATAATACTTTATACAGGTCAAATATTTCAAGAATCATATTTCTCAGTGTTTCTTGTTGATTTACCAATATATTCATGAGAGTTCTCTGCAAATGTTTGTGAATAGCACTAATATGCAGTGTGTAACTTACATGCATTTAAAAATTGCGATCAAGTTAACAATACACTAAAATTATGAATAACTTTAAGCTTGTATTCCCTTCCACTTCTGTTTCTTCTTTTCAATGAAGACTTTTCATGACCAAGAGTAAACAGTAACTGCGTAGAAGTCACAAAACATCTTCACATTTCAATCCAGGGGAGTATTTTTGATACAATAATTAGGCAGAGATTAATACATCACAGATGCTACGATTTATTTGTTACAGTTCAGGACGGTAGCACCAAACAGTGCTGAAAGTTAGACCATAGTTCTCCTCTCTAACAGACTCAGGCAGCTCAAACTGGGCAAGCTGATGCAACAGCTGTCGGATGCTGTGACTCTCAAATTGGGCTCTGCCGGGATCTCCGATAAGTACTTTAGTGCCATGGACTCTGACACAGCTGTCCAACCAGCTGTGAAGGTGAGTGGCGAGGGCCTCATCGTAGAACATGTCACCTAAGAGGATCAGGCTGAAGGCGTCGGGTTCTGAACCAATCATGTTTGTCGTCAGACAAACAGGTGGTTCCAGCCCGTTCAGCTCACAGTTCATTTGGGTCGCAACAGCTGCAACTGTAACACAAACCAGTAGATTTAAGGCTTCTACTGCAAGATATGGTAAAATACTATAACAGCTTCAATAGTATTTAAAAATAACTATTTTGTTAATGTTATCCTCCTGTGTATTTGCTGTTATAAAATGCAAAATCTAATAAATACTTGAATTATAAAAAAAATGTTATCCTCCTGTTTGGCATCATCTATTAGCCTTTTTTTTTTTTTACTTTAAATGCCAGTAGTAGTGCAAATGTATCACCACCAATAATTCTAGACAACACACAGGAAAAAGTATTAATTTCTTTCAGATAATGCAAAAAGCTACAGCAAAAATGCAAAACTGGACATAAATCATAATTTAAAATAATCTAGAGTCAGAATGACTTTTGAAATTGGTCATACATGTGGATGTCTAGAGGGTGTCAATGGAAAATTGTACTTAGTAGTCAGTATAGTCTTTTAATGATATAAGTTTGCATATGGTAGAATACTGCATGTAATCATTTGTGTTTAGAAGTATATAGTTGGTGGCATATTGAAAGAATGTCTCATCCTAGGAGGTCTGTAACATTCCAGGGTGTTCTGGTGTTCACCCCCACATCCTAGGAGTATGGGAGAGGTCGTACCTTGTCTTATTGTTTTACGGTAGGATTAACGTAGCTATATCTGTTCTAGTCTAAGTGCTTTTTGTTTAGATGAACTGCTGGACTTCCAGTCCAGCAGGTTTAGGGAAGTCGTTATGGGGTCACACACACACACACACACAAGCACCCACTGAAGTATAAATAAAGACCGGGGCAGTTTCTCAGTGCGAGTCTCAGTTCTGGAGGCTGCCCTTGCTAGCAAGAAATTCTGTGTGTTTCTCTTCTCTGATTCTCTACTGAAGAAGTGTTTTAGAGTACATCTCTTAACAGAGGGATAAAGTGTATGTCCTTGCAAAGCGTAAATAATACACATGTGAACCATTTTAACAACAAACCTGCTTTCTCGTAATTCCTGCTTTTTTATTTAACAGTTCAGAAACATTCAGCAACAATAACAAATTATGTGAACACATAAATAAATACACACAAATGCGTACCAGTGTCAACGTCATTAGCTACTACGTGAGCAGCACCACGCAGTGTTGCAGCAATGGCTGAGGCTCCACAGCCGCTCCCCAGATCCAGGACTGTCTGATTCCGGCACACCTCAGGGTTATCTAAGATATACCTTTAATAGGAAGTCATTAAAGAAAAACAAACGATTTGTTATCAGAAATTGCTGGACATCAAAAACTACACTAGCTAGCGCTTTATTAGGTGCACCTTCTTTGTAGTCTATATTGTGATGACAGTATCATAAAGTTGCTGTAGATTTGTCAGCTGCAAACACATGACGTGTGTGGGAATAAAGAAAATATTTTACTGCTACACATAGCTTTCATCATTATCATTGCATTAAAACGTTCATTAAGAGCTACTGGCATTAGATTAAAACTTATATTAAAGGTGCGGCTATAATCATTTTATACACACATTGCAGGTTGTGCTCATGAAAGAGTTGATGCTCAGTCTATTTAAAGTTCTTAAGTTTCGTTTGGTGCGATGTCCCGACGATCCATGGTGTAAGTGACTTGGAGCAATAGAAGGTTAACAAGCATACACGCTTACAAACATAAATGATTTTAAAGAAAGGCCAGGCCAAAGGCCTGGAATTCATTTTGCTTCTAACTGCATTTGAGTTTGCCTAGTAACAGGTGACAGAAGAAGAGTCGAGAAGGTTGCAAACCCTCAAGGACCATCTGGAGGGTGAAACAAATTGCCATGTATGGAAGAATGTGATAGAAAGAGGAACTTCTTTGTCTGTTTTTATCTTTTTAAATTGACCATTTACTGTAACTGATGCATGTCATATTCTTGTTAATGCATGACGGAGCGGAAAGCCTGATGTCTTAAAAGCATTCTGAAGTGTATTTTTGGGTGAAGATCTATGCTGTGTTGCAGTGTACATACATGATACTCATCTGACAGGAGTGCCACCTGGTGTGGTCTTCTGCCGCTGAGTGTTCAGCAATGCTCTTCTGCATATGCCAGAAAGTTTATTCTGTTCTGTTAGAAATAAAATTTTTAATAAAGTTTCTTTTTAACATGAATTTCAATGTATGGTTATAATAGAGTCGGTACACTCGTTATTAGAAAATTGCAAGTATTTAACGCCATGGTGTGAAGGGTTGGGCGTTGAAGGTAGACTGGTACACACTAACACTAATACAGATCACAATCAGAGAGAACCTGCCTTAGGAATGGATGGCGGTTATGGTAGGATGGTGTTTCTGTGCTGGCGATGGCACAGAAACTGTAAGGTTAAAGCTGACACCAACGTAGAGGAAAACATATAGATATAAAACATGTCAGGTAACAACTGTAGAGGTATGCGGAAGGCCCATGAAGCTTGGTTTGAACTTCAGCAGGTCGTCTTGACCACGTCTACATGCCTAAATGCTCTGAGTTGCAGCCATGTGAATGCATTATTAGATATCTGTGTTAACGAGCAGTTTAAGGCGTGTACCTAATAAAGTGACCGGTTAGCCATGGTTGTCATCTTACCTCGACAGTGCCTGTCCCCCTGGCCAGTATATAGCCCAGTAGGGGTCATCAAAGGGCCATAACTCCGGTCTCTCTCGCCAGAATCTGCATCGGGGGGTGAATAACCTCAGCCTGATCTCAGGAGTCAGGCTCTGCTCTCCTGTTATCTCCGTGTTTTCTATAATAAACTTCCTGATGTGCTCAGCAGATGGGCAGACATTTGAGAGGTATCTGTGTCCTTGTGTCTGCGTAAACACTTTGTAAATAAGTTTACCATGGCGGCTGCATTGCAGGGGCATTAAAAGCGCTGCTGACATTATAACAAAGCAGAGATAAAAGCAGCTAGACTAACGTTAGCGGGGCTTTCAGTCCCATTAGCCTCATAACTGCATTTTTGGAGAGGCTTTTACTATTTCTCGTTGAAGCTAACAGTTGTATCCTGTTATTTGTAAAGCGTGACTCTTCAAAACCTTACAATGGTGCAACAATCAAGTTAACAAGGTTAACAGATAACACGATTCTTGCTGCTTCCCACACGAATGCAAAACAAGGTCGGACGAAGCTTCCTTCGACCGTCTGGAAACAACACACAGACTCTCGGTTCCGTTCAAAACAATTCCTACCAAAGTTAAAAAAGACCAATAAGACCAATAAAATCACCTCATTAAAGCAATCTTCTTAAAACATAAGTGGTTTATATGCAGTATTAATGTAATTTTAGCTAATGATAGGCGTGCATTTATCACCTATTTATGGGATATATAGTGTTTTTCTCTCTCAGTCAGTGTAATTGGGTTTGTGGACACGCTATTCCAAGTAATGCATACCTCCCCTGTCAGAGCATATTAAAGTATAAAAGTGGAACTTGACCAAATTAATTTTAAAACAGTAAAACATAATTAGAACATATATATGGGTGGGAAAACCGTGATTGTCTTGAACAATTAAAGGTTTCTGCTCATTATTAATGTTTCCTTTTTTTAATTGAATTAGAAATTGAACAGATTCATGTTGGTCTATGTAACTCAACTTCACTGATCCTATTTTACCTACTGGTAAAAAGCCCATTTTTTACCAGTTTATACAGCTCATAAGGGACAGTTTTGCAGTTTTTCTTTCACCTGATGCATGCATATTATGTCTCTCTGTCCATCTTAGACAGACATATCACAGCTATTACTTTTGTTCCTACTGGATTTAGAATAAACTTTAGATCAGGGAACATTTCCTGATCAGGATGCAATTCTAGGTGGCATCTAGGATAAAAAAGTCAAAATGAGATTTGATGCCCTGCACATTACTGATCACTATTTGTGTGTAAAATAAGTAATGATTAATCAGTGGCAGCTACGTTTTGCAGGACCTGGTCATGTACAGCTGCTACCAGTCTCCTGCCACCTGACACTAGATGTTACACTAAAGGAGAAACAGCAAATTAGTCATAGGGATGTGCAACCTATCTCCAGCTGCGGCTTAGCCCTTGTGGCCATCTGTCAGGTGACTCAATTATGTCAATTAGCCAGTCTTGGGCTAGGGAAAAATAATCTCGGCAGAATTCATAAAACAAAAAACAGTTAGGAGTTTGCACAACAAAATAAGACGTTCAAAACAAATAAAAACGAAGCCATTCAAAACCTTTAAGACATAAAAAGTTAAACCACAATACGAAATAAAAACATGCAAGTCACAGAGGTCGCCTGGTTGAGGCAGTGGCCCATGTGCTGAAGGCTACAGTCCATATTGCATGCCCTGGGTTTGAGTCTCAGTTTGATACTCAGTTTGAGGCTTCCTCAGACTATTTGCTGTGTCATTTGCCTTGCCTATTGTCCTGCACAGTCATTACCAATAAATGGGGTGATCGTGGCTCAAGAGTTGGGAGTTCGTCTTGTAATCGGAAGGTTGCCGGTTCGAGCCCTGGCTCGGACAGTCTTGATCGCTGTGTCCTTGGGCAAGACACTTCACCCGTTGCCTACTGGTGGTGGTCAGAGGCTGCTAGTGTCCGGCAGCCTCGCCTCTGTCAGTGCGCCCCAGGGTGGCTGTGGCTGCAATGTAGCTTGCCAGCACCAGTGTGTGAATGGGTGGATGACTGGATGTTGTAAAAATCTCCCAATTCTTTTAATCTTTGGGCTGAAGGAAGGACAATACTCAGTGTATAAATGCTCAATCAACAATCATTTATTTCCATACAATTCAACACTTAAGAGCATAAGAACGTCCGGACGGGAGAGATGCTTGCAGAGGGTCACAGCATGTCTCCAAATGGTGACGGGTTACTCAGCTTCTTATAGCCTCTAGTGGCCCCCATCTAGTCGTAAAAGCCTAAATATTCACATTCTTTCTCTGTTACGGTGCCTAAGTTATGACCTCGGCTCCCTGTCTTTCTGCTCTCTGTAAAGGTGGGGGTATGGAATGTGGTCTGTCTCCCCTGTCCTAGACGCAGAGCCTCCTGCATACAACCTTTCTTTTCATGATTCAGCAGTAAAACATGTCAAGAACACAGTGTGAGACATTCACAGCAGATCAAGGATACAGAGTGATGCACACTTTATCTAATGAACTACAAAATGAATATGTTCTTTTAACCCAAAAGTATAATGAGAACTAAACTACATACACAGCACACCATCTAAACTAAAGGAAATTGTATGACCTACAGCAGTTAACATACTTCAACTACTTTAACTACAGATATAAGATAACATATGATAACAGAATAATCTCACAATGTGTAAAGCGCTTTGGGGTCCTTGGACTAATAAAGTGCTATACAAATACAGGCCATTTACCGCAAAAGCCTCATGTTCTAAAAACTCTTTATCTTACAATTCTTTCTTTCTTTCAAAATCAAGTTTTTCACCATCTTGATGGACAATGAGCCACACAATCAAAGCTATTTATATGTTGTCTCACCTCTAATTTGCAGGTAGAAGACAGCTTCAGAAAATATAGACTATTTTTGCAAAACAGAGGATAAAATGTACAGTAATATGAATAGGATTTATAAAAAGAAACAAAAAGATTAAAATTAATAATAAAAAACATCAATAATTAACATGATAAAAGAACAAAGCATTTTGCCCAGCATCCCGGTCATGTTTGCAGTACAAACTAAAGCAAGTGCTTTACGTAGTTAACTTCGCTAAAGTATTTACTTCAAATGAATAGAGTGAAAAACAACAGTGCGTATATGATCGGGTGGTTTACTGAGACACAGTCATACATTATGTGCAGTTTATCTGGTGGCAGAGGGGACTGCAGCCCGAGGCTTCAATTATGGCGCCTCTTATGTTCTCATCTTGTGAGAAAGTATTGCTTTTTGATGGAGAAGGTGGAGGAGTCCTAATGGATAGTTGTCTTCTTGTCATTGAATTTACCCAGACCTGACCCCTGTGGCCTAGACTGGCACACCCACAGATCTGCTCGGGGATTGTGTTTACAGATGGCTGCTGTCTATCACAGCTAGCGGGTGTAGCGAGTTGATTTCATATTGGAATTGCAACCTTGAGGCCCCGGTCTATGAGTCAGTGTGGAAATGGCGCAGCAATTTGATCACACTCTGCACACGGAGAAGATCACATATACCTTTGTTCTCCATTATACTGGCTGTGCTTCAGACATCTTTTTATAGCATCATGTATGATTTGCTTGTTCAACAGACCTGAAATTTAACAGTTTAAAAAGCAATTCATAGCCTCTGTTCACTGAAACAGGAAGATACTTTTGGCACATGGGAATGAGAATTCAAAGCAAAAGGTTTTCTGTTTTTAGTAATGTATACACAGAGCATGAAGAAAAAACAAGAAAAAAATGACAAGAATGAGAACAGACAACAGAATCGAGTTGATAAAGTCTACTAGAAATGTTTCCATTATAATTTTTGTGATGTTTGGCTTCTTTTTCACCGAGTTAATCACAGTTATGTTAGTATGAGAAGTGCTTTCTACAGCTCTCCCAGCAAAAACTCTAAACTGTTACAGTAGTTAAGTGTTTTTAGGCTTAAAGGTTAAATCCTGACAGCGCAGCCAGACCGGAGTCAGTTCAATATGAGTATCAAGCCTCTATTCTTTCCATCCAACTTCTTCCTCCACTCTGAAATGCAACATTACTCTTCATCCTTTCAGATTTAAAACTATTCATTTATTGTTTGATGCACTTTTCTTCTGCCCAGCTGGACTAATGACACCTGTAAATTATCTCCTCCCTTTTGATGAACTCTAGAACTCCACAAGTGGCATTCCAAAGGGAAATAAAGGTACCACTCCTGCATGATGAACTCCCCCAGTAAAAGCAAAACCTCCCAAAGAGGATCATCAAACCTTTCATCAGTGATATTGCAATGAAACCTCCACCCTTTGAGTGCTGGCTATAAATTTCCTCTGTGTCCTCCTGTCCCATTTCCCAGGGGTTTGCAGGAGTGCAGACTGCAAAGTACAACGTGTCTTTACGGCCTGAAACCTCTTTTCTTTAAAAAGAACCTGAACCAAAGTAACATAAAATATGCAAAATAGTGTAACTGTACTTCTCAGAATGTCACGGTCACTGTTTTATCTCTCCATTAATCCCTCTATTTCTTGTATGTCTTTCCCCTTCCTGTGTATTTTTCTGGTCCCTGTTTCCTCTGTTGTTTTTGTGTGTATGGCATTGGCGCTCTAATCATTTACTGATGTGCAATCAACCTGCACACCTGATGCCCATCCACCAATCAAGCTCTGAGGCACATGCACCCTGTCTTCTCATCTGCTCCTCATCACTCTGTTGTGTCATGGCCAACTCTTCTCTTGTCTTTGATGAGTTTTGTAGACCTGTGTCGTTATCTAGTTCTCCTTTGTGTTGTGTTCCTGGACCGTGTTTCTATACTCTCCCGTCCAACTCTGCACCACTCAATCAGCCCCACTCTCAGCCAACTTCAGCCTGCCTGCCACTGCCAGCCACAATCTCCAGTCAACATCAGCTTCATTAGCATTGAACTGCAAAACTCTAATAAACTCTTCTCACCTCCTGATAGAGCTGAGTCAGAGTCCTATTTTTGCATCCACTGGCCTGTTTTGAATGTTTATAAGTTTAGTTTTAGGCAATTTGGTGTTTGTTTGCTCAAAAAATCTGGAGACTCAGGTAACACACACACCACTGTGGGGCCCCAAGCACCACAAAATTATTATTGAATAAAATACATTAGTTCTAAAGTAGTTTGTAAGTAAACAAGTGTTATTGCTCCCCCTATTGGTCAATCTGGTTACTCGAAAAAATGGGGAAGATGATCTCTGCGTGGATTCGGTGAGGTGGTAGAACACAGTCTGGCCCTTAAAACACCACTTTATTTCAGACACAAAGTGAAAACTGTGTCACAAAATATGGCAGTTATTTTAATATTTAATATATATTATATTGTTAGATTGTTCATACCTTTTTCTGCTGAGATGATTTGTAAGTCAATGTTTACTGTTGTGAGTTTTAATTATTTTCTCTGTTGTAATGTTATATTATCAGATTGGCACACATGAGCACACTTTTCTTACTCTTTCTTGTACTATTTCCTTCCTCTTCTGCCTCTTCAGTCTGTGGAACCACAGGATAAAAGATTTTAGACCCGGGCAGCAATGATAACCTCTGGGCTCTTGTGCAGCAGCAGATGTTCTGCCCTCATGAAAGTAAAATATTCCAATCATGGACTATTAAAAACAAATCTTTAATTCTATAACATTTAGCCTCATGCATTGTAGTTGTTTCAGGGGTTGCATAAATGTAGACTATCCAGTGAGAACAAAACCTCACTAACAGGGTTGGAAGTGCAATAAAAAAAAAAGGAATAGACCCTCCTGGCAACAAATGTAAAATGAAATGCTGTGGAAAACCTCCTTTTCTTTCTAAATGTGCAGTCTAGTGCATTCAATGTTAAAGAAGATAAGAAAGAAAGCATTATAGCACCATCTCAGCAACTGCTTGTTTCCATTAGACTTTGTGTAAGAATTCTTTTCTAAGGTTGTTTGCACAAAATTGCATCAATCATTCTAGAGGGTGTGGGGGGTGTGGGTGTTTCAATAAGAAGAAGCATGCTTTTTCTATCAGTATTGGAAGCTGAGAGTTTAAAAAAAGAAACATGTTCAGAATTGCTAAACTAATGTTGCCCTTCTGAAGTGCTCGACCACCTGATTCAGTTCATTCAATTTTATTTGTGTTGTGCCAGTTCGCAATAACAGTAGCCTCAAGGTGCTTTGTATCATAAGATAAAGACTCTACAATGTTAGAAAGAAAGCCCAACAATCACAAGACACACTATGTGCAAGCAGCTGGAGACAGTGAGATCTAAAAAACATCCTTTTAACAAGAAGAAACCTTCAGCAGAGCCGAGCTCAGGGAGGGGCAGGCATCCGTGTGAATGGTTGGGGGTTAGGGCAACAGAGCAGCAGAGAGAGGCAGGACCAAAACACACACTATGGGAGAAAGAGCCAGTGTTTAATAATCACTAATGATTAAATACAGTAGCTTTTCATCGCTGTCTGCAGCTATATTTCAGATTCATATGGGTTGCTTCTCAAGTGTTTCTTTCAGACTTGTGAGAGATTTATAAAAAACTAGAAGCCCTATTGTGTGTCTCTTTTATAATCATCATGATAATGGATGTCTAACCTCAGGGATGTTCCTTCAGAGCCTGCGGCCACTTTACTGTATGTACAAGTGGATGCTGAGCACACCACACTGACTCTGAGCATCCACCGTCCTTACACAACCTCTTTTCACCACTAGAGGATATTCTTAGTCATGTTACCTGAAGCAGAATCCCAGGCATGCAAACATACAGCCCACACTCTCACACAAAGCTTAGCACCATTTCATTTAAAGGGAAAAAAAGAAGAAGGTTTTATGCCAGTGTTAAAAACAGATTTATAACTGGAGACTGAACCCACACATTTTGAGATGCATATGACAATTAAATTTATTATAGACTGAGACATGTATCAGAGCAGAAAAGCTCTGTTATATCCAGACGACTATTGATTAAAAAAAGTCTTGAAATTATTTAAATTTATTCATTTATGAGTCACTTTTACCTGCAGACACCTTTTTAAGCAAAGCTGTCATGAACTGAACGAAGGACAGGTGCTGAATAAATCACAATTAAAGTCCTGCCAATGCAGAGACATATTACAGGAAGTTACGTAACCCATAAATAATGTATTTGACTGGCCATGTGAGTAATTTTAGACGATATAAATCCAGCTGTGGGTCATAGAAAGCATTTTAGACATGCAGAGCAGGACTCTTTAAAATATATTTTAGAGTATTTGTATTAATAGATTCATCCAAAAAATCAGGTGAAGTTCTGGCATCAGATTTTCACCTAGATTAGATTAGATAAAACTTTATTAATCCTTCGGGTGGGTTCCTCCAGGAAATTCAGTAAAAAAAAAATTACTTATTACCAGTAATAAAAATACCTGATTATATGCAGTATTTATTCTCAGAAAAGAAAGTCATGGAGCTGTTTTTGCAGTTTCAACCTTCTTAAGGCAGGAAAATGTTTTGATAAAGCACTGGAATTAAGTGGTAGCTAAAATCCCTAAATTTCCAGACGTCAGTGTCCTGGATGACACATACAAACATGTCTGGCAACCTGAACAATCCATTATGTTGTTTCCTAGATGGTTGTTTTGAAGATAACGGGATACTGAACTTAAAGAAGTGACTCAACTGAAAGTTAACCTTGTTTGCTGCTGGAGGTTCAGCTGTTTTCATCATGTCTCTTTTATAATTCTTCTTTGGATAAATGCTACTTAGGATATTTTGTGTCTTAATGACTACTAAACATTATGACATAATGCCAATTTTTCTGGGAGGACAGTTGATTAAGTACGACCGTTTGCCATTGGCCTTTTTTTTTCAGTCCGCTTGCTTTCAGAAAAGTGACTTTGGTCTCTGAACATGTTTGGCTCAGTTGACAAATGTGTACAGCAGGGCGCCAGAGGAAATACTTGCCAGGAAACTCAGAGAGCATAATTTATTTAGAGAGTTTACTCGTTGATTAATACAGATCAAAACAATGAGCTGTAGCGAATTCATTTTCCTCCTTTTAATTATCATGGGATGTGATTGGGGCAACAAGAAAATGAGTACGCTATATGCTTCAGATGTAGCCTGAATTTACAGACTGCTTGCAACGGGAAGGGGACTGAAATATGTTTTCAGTGTAACGGAAAACTAATGATAAGAAGTAACACAGTGGTAATTATTGGCTTTTGCTACTAAGTAATTAAATAATATTGTGGGGGTAAAAGCCCTCTGCAATAGTAATGTCCTTAGAAGAAAAAGTGATAGCCTAGTCTCTGGTTTCTGTAGATAGGGACTCTCAGTGCATTTTGTTGACAATTATTTAGTGTAAAATGAAAAAAAACTTCTGATGACCACAGGGTTCCTCGTATTCACTGGCCACTGCCAGCTGCTAGCTGTGAATGTTTCGGGAGAATATTGGTGAAGGTTAAATGTTTCACATTTATGGTGATGAACATGTGGCACCCACTTTGATCAGTCATTTCAGTTGTACATGTCCTCTTTGCATCTTTAACTGTTAAACAAAAATAAGGGCATCCATGGAAAGAAGCAAATAAACTCTGTCTCAGGCGTCAACACAGGATCACGGGATTCATTTTTATTTTAAAGAGGGAAACCATGGAAACAGCCCATGATGAGCGATAGCTATTCGCGTGTGGCTGTGTACACAGTGCATGACGGCATATGTGTTTGTTTACAGTGCAGCTGCATATGTATTTGCCAGACTGGGCTAGCTCACAAGCAGATTGCAGCATTAAGTATTATAATAAATGTGCAGCGATATCTCATTAAAATAGATCACGCAAGTGCAAACTGATAACTGAGCTGCTTCCAAAGAGACAATAGTCACACTCATTCGGTCCTGGCTTATGTTAAAAAAAAAGAGAGAGAAAAAAAGAAAATGCCCAGCTGGAAGAAGAAAGTATTACTGATGAAACCCATTATCTGTTTAATTAGCTGTCCTTGTACTGACAAAGATATTTGCTGCTTTTCATGTCTGAGGTTTTGTAGATTGTCATCAAATAAATCAATTAAAAGATTTCTTTGAGAGAATTGCAGTTTTTCATGTTCTTGATTTAAACCGTTGGGTTGACTTGAAACCATTTACAGATGGCGACTAGTGTCAGATTGAGGCAGAGCCCCAGCGGAGCAGCGAGTGTGTGGTATGTGATTTGTAACACACACACACCACAGTGAGACAGTTTGGAGGGAAATAGAAGGAAATTAGACCCAGCAGAGATGGTCATAGAGGAAGGTGATATGGAGAGAAAAGGTGGAGAGTTTATGGGTTATATAGAGAGAAAGAGACAGAGTGAGTCTTTAGTCCTCTTCTGCTACGTGAAAACCCACCTCTATTAGAAACTTTTTGGAACAATACACTGAGCTGAGGCTGCTTCTCCCCTGAGAATTGCAGACTCATAAAAATGTCACACTAAAACTGAACAAAACAGGCTGTTTCCCCTGAAAGGCTTGTGTTTCAAAGACAGTTGTAAGATGTGAAACAGGAGGAGGCAGCACCGGTAGATGACACTTAGAGAAAATAATGGGTTGCACATGCAGGCAGTAGGCTCATCCCTCTAAATACTCCCAGTGTCAACCAGTTTGAATCATCAGCGGGCAACCATGTTTGACATCCCAGGAGAGCGTTTGTGGGTCACCACTCTGTGCGCTGCTTCATCGGGAGGGATTGTTTGTACTGAGAGAGAAAATAGAGGAAGCGCAGTGGGAAAGATTCCCGGGTAGTTCAAGGTTAAAGCGAAATTCATCTACTGGCAGCGTGCATATATGGGAAAACCGAAAGTGTAGGTGTCAGTGGTGAGATAGAAATGTGACCGACTAAGGAATTTGAGTGTTGACACTGTAATCATTAACAGGAGAAAAATAATCCCTCTCAGTCACTTTACACTTTAATAATGGTTTTACTTTCACAATGAGATGGTACTACACTGAATCACAAGTAGAGGCCCTTAATATAGGGCCCATATTTAGACTTTGGATACAGTGTCAACGTTTCACCATACCTACTTATCTATCTAACTTTAGCAAAGAAGCTGCAGTATTCATTGCTTATATCAGAAAGGTAACAAAAGTCTACATTTGCTCTTCTACATTTTGGAAACTCATATTCTGTGGAGGACTGGCGGGGGAAGATGTTTGCTTTATTTCAGGGAGAAGCCTTTCTTCTCAGCTTGCGGTGACTCAGGGATTGTCTTAAGCACATACCCCGCATGCCAGACAATCTGTTATAAGCATTTGCATTATGTTCACAGGTTGACTTTGACCTTAGTTCGCTGTACAAGACAATATTTATTCTTTATGCGGTTATAGTACAGCAATAAGATTCTTTGGAGCTGAAAGATATGTAGATGTAATTCTTCCATGATGACCACAAACTCCCATCCTGAACATTTAGCTGAATAAATAATGGAGTCTTTTCTGCATGTGTCACTGTCTTATCTATTATTGATTGCTCAGATGACCAAGCACAGAAAAGTCATTTATAAGTGATAGGTTTATATAATTTCAAGTCTGTTGCTATGTACTGAAGTTATTACCTCAATAGTCTGGTTATAACTCTGTGAGCGCCATTACTTTCCATCCAGCACAGATCCCTGATAAATGAAAAGGTGGACTCCCTATTTCTTTTGATATCACATCATCCATCCATCCATCCATCCATCCATCCATCCATCTTCATCCGCTTTATCCGAGGCCGGGTCGCGGGGCCGCAGCCTAAGCAAAGAGGCCCAGACCTCCCTCTCCCCAGCCACCTCCTCCAGCTTATCCGGGGGAACACCAAGGTGTTCCCAGGCCAGTCGAGAGATATAATCTCTCCAGCGTGTCCTGGGTCTGCCCCGGGGCCTCCTCCCGGTGGGACATGCCTGGAACACCTCACCCAGGAGGCGCCCAGGGGGCATCCTTGTCAGATGCCCGAACCACCTCAGCTGGCTCCTTTCGATGTGTAGGAGCAGCGGCTCTACTCTGAGCCCCTCCCGGATGGCCGAACTTCTCACCCTATCTCTAAGGGAGAGGCCAGCCACCCTTCGGAGGAAGCTCATTTCTGCCGCTTGTATCCGCGATCTCGTTCTTTCGGTCACTACCCACAGCTCGTGGCCATAGGTGAGGGTAGGGACGTAGATCGACCAGTAAATTGAGAGCTTCGCTTTTACACTCAGCTCCCTCTTCACCACGACGGACCAGTACAACGTCCGCATTACTGCAGCTGCAGCCCCAATCCGTCTGTCGATCTCCAGCTCCCTTCTCCCATCACTCGCGAACAAGACCCCGAGATACTTGAACTGCTCCACTTGGGACAGGAACTCATCCCCGACCCGGAGTGGGCACTCCACCCTTTTCCGGCTGAGAACCGTGGCCTCAGATTTGGAGGTGCTGATCCTCATTCCCGCTGATTCACACTCGGCTGCGAACCGTTCCAGTGCGAGCTGGAGGCCTTCACCCGATGAAGCCAACAGAACCACATCATCCGCGAAAATCAGAGATGAGATTCTGAGGCCACCAAAGCGAAAGCCCTCCGCCACTTGGCTGCGCCTAGAAATCCTGTCCATAAAAATTATGATATCACATCATTGGGCACTAATAACTCCCATCCAATTACAGTGGGTCACACTCATCATCCATTCTGAGAGAGTTTGCCCATTAATTATACCTTGGAGTAGCAACATTGTGCGTTTTAACTTGGTCGTGAAAAAAACTGTCCAGCTTGCCTCAGAGATATTTGAGCATGCATTGAAGTCTGCCTAACCAGGCTACATGTGTTTTTTGGACTTTGAGAAGGCTTTTGACCCCATCCCTGTGGGGACTGTTTTGGGGTATCTGGCCTGTTGCTATGCGTGATTCGGTCCCTGTACAACTGTTGGTTGGTTGGTTGGTTGGTGGGATTTTGGGTCAGTTGGTTCTATTACACTGCTCTTCACTGTGGAACCAAATCTAAAATTCTAATAACTTAAAGTCAGAGATCCTAAGCTCTTTAAAAATAAAAGTACCAGAAAATTGTCAATTGCTACTTAACACTTGATCACACTCACACAAATTATGATTACCTTGTCAATTACAAAAATGTAGAATAGATGTAATAAATATACTTTAGGTTCAAGGTTCTTTATTCGTCACATGCATAATTATACGACTTGTGCAAAAAGGAGACAAAGAACATTATATATAATATATACATTAGGTGAATGTGCAGTAGTAGCATGTATGCAGCAAGCAGGTGAATTCTGTGCATTAAGTGAATTAAATAAGAATAGACAATCTGACTATTTTACAGAACAGACAATATGAACTTACTTAAAATTAAAGGAATTTGAAATGTACATTGTGCCGGTCGGTTTAGAGTGTCTGGAAGAGAGTCCTGTCTCAGTCACTTATGGATGATGTGAGAGGGCGGGTGTGTGTGTGCGTGTGTGTGTGTTGGGGGGGTTAGGGCCCAGATGGCTTGGGGATAGAAGCTCCTCTTGAGTCTCTCTGTTCTTGCCCGGATGATGTGGAACCTTTTACCAGATTGCAGAAGTTGGAACAGTTTGTTGCCAGGATGAACTCCCTCAGTTGTCGTAGGTGGTACAGGCGCTGCCTAGCCTTTTTGGTCTGGACCTGAATGTGGGCAGACCATGTCAGGTCTGAGGAGATGTGGACACCGAGATACTTGAAGGACAGCACCCTCTCCACTGGAGCTCCATTGATGATAGTGGGCTTGAAGTCTCTGTGCTGACTCCTTCTGAAGTCCACCACCAGCTCCTTGGTCTTAATTCTGCCTGTTTATGAACTTACAAAATAAAGCTGGTTTTTCCTTAAATAAATCTTGCAACAAAGGATTGAAACCATAACCATCTTTAGGAAATTATTAGCTGAAGTCATAATCTAAGTGGACTTATAGTCTACTATATCAGACTTTCTGAGTCACCTGCTGCTTGCTATTGTATTCCAAGGTACTTCCACATTTGGCTTCCGTTTCCAGACCCGGAAGCTATGCCAGTCTTTTATATATAGTGTATGGATGACAACAGTGTGACTGAGGAATGGCATTAAAAGTGCATAATAGTGAAATGAAACATTAAAAGCAAACATAAAAGATGCAATGTAAATGCTTTGTGAGGAGAACTGCAGAGCTGAGTCATAATTCTCTGTGTGTTTACCACCATGAGCTTTAGCTTTCGCTTACCAAGTGTAATGTGATTAACTCTTAATATAGAAATATTGATTATAAGTGTATAGCAAGCTAATTTGTTTTTGGCAAGTTAATAATTCCAGTTAGTCAATATTTCCCCAATTAACTTCTCTAGTGTGGTGAGGAATAATGGCACCTTGCACACAGCACCCTGTAATCACCTATTGTGATGCATGTTTATATAGGTATACTCACACAGAGCAAATAGGCTACATAAAATCAACCCTAGCCTTGCTTTTTTTTTTCTTCTTCTCCACTTTAGGATTAGCACCTGGGTCCCATTAGACCACTTAAAGACTACTGAGACACATGTAGACATACAACCTGAATACATAAATTGCTGTACATGAAGAAATATCTTCTGCATGCTCCCGCTCTGCACCTGTTTTATGGGTTAAAAGTGTTCTCACTGCATTTCTCCCAGAGCAAAAAACAGATTAGAGTCCTAAAGACCATTTTTATTGCTAATAAGGCTATAACAGGGTTTTAAAGTAACAAAGGCAACACACAAGCATTGTTATTAATCCTTTTGTTGAGATACTAACATTTAATCTTATCAATTACAAATATGTAAATATGGTGTTATATCTATATGATCTGTTTCTCTCTCTATATAGATAAATGTATATAGTCTAAAGAGCTTGGAAAGAAAAGCGTCTGGACTTCTTTAGGTTGCCAAGGTGTGAAAATGGGTGTGGGTCACAATCAGCCAGGGTTTCAGGTGAGCTCATTGTGAAACCCGGCCCCACCCTATCATGTGATTTCCTGAGGTCAGATAGCCCAGGGTGTGAGTGGGCGTTAAGGCGTCTGGGAAGGGAACTCAAAACTGGATTATAGATGGCAGACAGTTGGTGTCGTAAACCCCCCCTCTGTTTAAAGACGGTCGCTCACAGTGGACATAGATGGCTTCTTTCACTCCTCTTTCAAACCATCTGTCCTCTCTGTCCAAAATGCGAACACTGGCATCCTCAAAGAGTGACCTTTGACCTTTAGATGCAGATAAACTGCTGAGTCTTGTCCCGTGGAGGTGGCTCTTCTATGTTGTGCCATGCGCTTGTGAAGTGGCTGTTTGGTCTCTCCGATGTAGAGGTCTGGGCATTCCTCGCTACACTGTACAGCATACACCGCGTTGTTAAGTCTGTGTTTTGGAGTTTTATCTTTCGGGTGAACCAGTTTCTAGATAGATGTGTATATTTGCCACATACTAAATAAAATGACTACAAAGGCAAACAGAGGAAATGATTTTGTGCCTTTTAAAAACCTCATGTTTTTAGATAATGAAATAATAATAAAATAATAAGATATTTTATATTTTGTAGAATTTGATTGATTTTGCACTCACAGCATTTAGACCTGAATGCAGAAGTATGTTCTTCTGCCTTAACTACGGATGATCTGATATCGTCGTGTTGGTGTTGTTCCCAGATCATCATGAAAATGTTGTTCCAGGTTCAACATTCCAAGTGACCAATCACATTGTTGTGACGTTATTCTTTTGCGCGCCAAGCCATTCGTGCATTTATGAAATTCCAATGTTGCAAGGACAATATCAGTTCTGCTTACCGTTTATTAAAGGGTTAGGGTCAGGGTCCGTTGATCGGCGGACAGAGGCGGTTTCTCGCAGCTTAAGTACAGTTTTTTGTTTTACGGCGGTTTTTCCCGAAGTCGCAAAAGTATGACGTCACAACATTCTGATTGGTCACTTGCAATGTTGATCCTGGAGCAACATTTAGTATGATGATCTGGGAACAACACCAACACGACGATATCAGATCGTGCATTATTGCGGCACATGTTGTTGTGTTTACCTCCATTATACTGAGGTGGTGGCAAAACTTAAAAAGAAAAATGTCCAGAAAAAAATAATTGAAGCGAATTTAAATGATCATTTTGATGTGCAAATTTCTTTGCAGGTGTTCATAATTAAAAACAGCTCAAAACGATAATGATACTGTCAGGGTCCCTGTGCCTACCCGGTCGGCTCAGTATGGCTACATATGTTTTTATATTCTTTTTTTTTTTCCTGCTCTCTCCCTTCCCCTCTTTCCCTCCTCCCTCTGCCTGGGCGGAGCTCACCTGTGGGCTCCTGCCCTTGGCCCACGCACCTGGTCGCAATCACGCACCTGTGGCTCATCACGAGTGTTCCAGCTCCTTTATAAGATGGCAGCTCTGTGTTTCTCGTCGCTGGACCGTTGCCGACCCTCATTCCCTGGACCAACCCCTGTGTTACCTGAGTGATTGAAGTGTGAAGAGGAGCGTGAGGAGTGGACAGAGTGTGTGTGTGACTTTCGGCGTCTTTCCCATTCGTGTGTGGACCCCTGGAGCCCGGCCTTCCCCTCACCTTTGTAAATAACTCTTGTGCTTTAAAGACCTAGAGCCTGCGCGTGAGTCCGTTCAGTCCTGCTGCGACAGATACAAACTGTGTGGCTTTTGTAGTAATGGTAGTTAAGGCACGATCTGATATCGTCGTGTGATCTATTTGCGTGCACGCTTATTTTTGTTTTTCATTACATGAAACCTGTGCATGTGTCCTTGATTGTCCCGCTGCAGACATTGCATACCTTCTATCTTTCTGTAATAAAAAAAAATAGGTCACGTATTTCAAATTTTAAATATTCACAACAAGGTTGGCAGATTGGGATCTAAGAGGTGAAGTATCCAAGGATATTTAGTCCCCAGGCTTAAGAAGGAAAAAAATCAGACATAATATAAACTGATAAAATGTTGCAGATAAAATGTTTGTCCTTGAGCATGTAGAATGTCTGTGGACTCCATCTGGCTTATTTAAGAAAGAACCCAGATTTGCACAAGATTCAGAGAAAGAGTTTGATGGGGCCATACCGTTGTTCTTTTTCTGCTTAAGTCCATGACTATCAGAAGATCTCAGTTATTCTATTCACAAAGTGCTTTAAATTGGCTCTATATATATTAAGGCGTATATATATAAACTTTAATATATATTAAAGCTTAGAGGAATATTTTCAATTTTTCACTTTCTTGCCAATAAGTCAAGAGATATCACTTTCATGTCTGTGTTGCTTCTTTTAGGAGGTAACTGCTGGTGGTAAGTTTGGCCTTGCATGAAAACTAGAAGTGGATATGAACAGCTAGCTAAGAAAATCCACCCAATACCTCTAAAGCAGGTGTGCACTGATGGTTTGACACTCTATAAGCTCTCACATTGACCATGAAAATCTCACATCAAATAGTAAGAAGCCTCAAAGCCTCTCCTTTATAGAATATGTTGCATACGTCATAAATTGCCCTTTTTTATTAGCATAGAAAATAAAGTTTGAACATCTTTCATGTAAATAGAGAAGCCTGTTAAATTGTGCCACTTTTTTCACAAAACCATAAAAATGTTCATGTAAAATACTAAAATCAGTTAAAAATTAGAACTTCCACATAAGCACTGTTAGTATTTTGTAAGTAGTGGTTACTTCCAGAGTATTTTAAAAGAAAGGATGCACAGATTACACATGTTTTCCCCCCATTAACGTATTTAATAAATAAATTATATACTCCCCTTTCCTTTAAAAATTGCCATTTGTTAATTGTTTTTAATTTTTATGTACTGAAAATCTTGACTTAAAGTCAGAAGAATTAAATAGCAAATGTTACAAAATTACATAATAAGTCATGGTCTATTACTAAACACTTACAAGTTTGATTAGTGGGACACAGGAATATGCTGTTGCTGTACTCCATTTATGAATTGACTAGAAACACGAATCACTCAAGTTTCTCTATAATGAAAATGTAATAGCAGTTGTATTAGTTGTATTTATGTAGGCTACAGTTTCAAGTATTTGAGGTATACAGTAAGAGGAAATGAGTATACAAACTAGCACCACTACAAAAGTGGAAAATGGCTTTTAAACAATGAATATAATTCTTCCTTATGAACTTTTTAAATGCATTCTTCATAAGTGAATCCATAATCTGCAAATGTCCCTTTTCCTGTCCCCTAGCTCTCAAACACCAGTGCTCTGCGCACATGTTGTAGCTCTTTTGAGGACTTTGGGTCACTATATGCATATCTTTTTCCTTTTGCTTTTACTTTATTTGCATCTGAAATGTAATCAAGACGCCCTGTGAAAATCGGATCCATGGGCTTTACACAATAACCTCTCACCAAGAGGTTGGGGTCAAGATTGTACTGCCACTTTTAAAAGACCCAAGTCAATGAGACCAATATAGCTAGACAAAAATGAACATGAATAGATGTTGTGGATGTGAGAAA
>NW_024582488.1:1594021-1642368 GCF_018398535.1 Haplochromis burtoni | reverse complement strand
TATTATATAATGTAGGTCAGTTGAATTAGCTGCACCTGCTGTAGTCAGCCCTTACACACGCAGACACAGAGAGAGGTGTGAGTTTTCTTCAGTGTATTTCTGACATTCAGGACTCCCCTCGAACAAATGGCCATAATTTCCTAACCGTAGAGGCTAGAACGGTCATTCAGACATCGTTTTATTCAGAAGAGATGGGGGAATCTTCAGGTCTTCATAATTCAGAGATAAAACATAAATTATTAAAGATATATGACTTGTAATACACTGTAACTGAGTAGAGGCGAAGCAAAAACTGCCTTGACTTGCGCTCAAACAACCTTTGGTAACTCTAAATCTATATGGAGCATCAAAATCATTCTTTCACCGTAAGAGACAGCAGGCTTTGGTGAACAGTCATGGAAATTTTCAGGGCTCTGTGGAAATCCATCAAAAAGATATGACGAGAGAAAAAAGTGGTTCATTTCCACAGTTTGAAATCTGATGAAATCTGAGCGAAGGACAAATTTCCTACCCTCAAACAAGTCCAACTCATTTCAGAACGGTAATAGGTGAGAAAGAAATTCTTGAATTGTGAGCGTCAGGAGTGTCTGAAGATATACGGGGACAAGCCTCATGTCTTAACTTTGCTTCGTTAAGGAGATATGACGATTTGAAAATGCCTCTCATTAGAGAAATCCAGCGGTGATTTTGAACAAACTCTCCATTGACTTTATATGGAGAGTTTTCTGACCATGTGTTGATCTGAGGAGATTTGCCAAAATTCTATAAATCCCACAACAATGATAGTGACATTTCCTGAAAGCCAGCAAAAATACCTACGTTTTGATGTATAATTTGTGGAAGTTGAGTGGAAATTGAGCGAGTAGCAAGGAGTTGTTCAGACATGAAGAGAAAATTCAGAACGGACGAGTGTGCAGTGGGAGTTAATTGCATAGCAACCATAGCAACGCATGTATTTTCTGAAAAATCACTATTTTGCAACTGAAGACTTAAAGAGGAATAAGATGAAAACGGTAGAAGATCTGAAAAAGCTGAATCATACAGGAATAGCCCAATCATTTGAGAACGTTTTAAAGTTTGAATGGAGTTTCTAGGTGAAAGTATGAGGCAGTAGTTAAGTTTCAAAGAGAAGAAAGTTTTAGCAGAATTGTGGAAGTTTCCCATTCATTTCAATGGGACAAATTAAAGGAAAAAAGTGTAATATTTTAAAAAGTATAATAGTAATAAACACCAAAAGTCATAGCCGGCATTAGCAGAAAGAGCAGAAGAGTTTAGAGTTTGAACGGAGAAAATCGGCTGAAAACTGAGCGAGTAGTTGAGTGCCAAAAAGTGTACGGAAGCAACTAGTAAATAGTGGAATAAAGAACTAGAAAAATTTGCATTTCCTGCGAAAATGCTGTGTGGATGCCTTAAGGGCTGAGGATGTCTGCAGAAAAAAGCTGAAAAAGTTGAAAAAAAAAATGTTGCCCTGATGAGGATTTGAACCTGGCCCTCCTGGTCTAAGGGTAGCTATTTAGCTCACTGAGCCAATGTCATTCTCACAAAGAAGAGGTGGAGAGATTGACAATTGGGCTGAAATGAGCAGAAGAGGCGGAGAATTGTGCTAATAAGAGGTGAAAAGGCTTAAAATGTTTCAGAAGAGGTGAATAAGCAGAATTTGGGCAGAAGAGAGGTGAAAATTCTGCTGAAAAGAGTTCAATCAGCACAATTTCTACTGAAAAGAGTTTAATCAGCAGAATTTCTACTGAAAAGAGTTGAATAGCAGCGCTTGAACACATATTCTCTTTTGTCTCCTGGTAAAGGTTCCTCTTTGTAGCACTGCAAGAAACTAAATTTAGCGATATAGAATAACTTGTAAAGAAATCTTTTGTGCAAGATATTTATAATCAAGAAGACTAGTCTATTGTTGCTTTAGATACGAGATTACTGTCATCACAAGTCCTATAGTGCATAGGTCTTTATAAATAACCTGAGAGAGAGTTATCAAACATGCACGTTTTAAGTATCGTACGAGAATTAACTATCCTACGTGATACTGTATAGTAGATATTGCTATTGAGCCAAGTTATATGTTGTACGCTCCTGAAAAGAGGTTTTTGGTTTGAGATAGTATGAATAAAAACTGCGTTAATAGCTATTACTCCTCAGTGATATATGAGGTTTTGATACTGGACCAATATTAGTTGCTACGCTTGAGAAAGAGATGAATTTATCAATAGTTTGTACCAGATTTAAATGCTGAATAAGCGAGGAGATGAGCAGCAAAGCCATGTAAAAGTTTTCAGAGAGATATTAAGTTCCAACAGCAAGTGTGTGAGACTTGGATGAAGAGTGAGTAGGATCGTAGTTGCAGCCACCACCTGTTTGCATTGTTCCAGCCTCCTAACTACGTGGACTGTAGCACGCTACTTTGAAAAGAGTATTCCTGTGTATACCGGGCTCTCTGTGTTATCTGAGACGGACGCATCACATCAGATATCACTGGAGCACTAAGGAGGAATCAGCATCAAACGATCTTTATCGAGGTTATTTGGGAGGACATGAAGGGACAGCACACAGTGTCTAGTTGATCCAACTCTGGTGAGAGCAATTGAGAAATTTGATATTGCATGACAGAAATAAAAAAGGGTTCTTGTAGTTGGAGACTGTCATAGTTATCTTCAGATGTGAATAGCAATGAGAACGTTATATACTGAGACGACCACCTAACGATCAGTTAGGTGAGGCCAGGAAAAAGATATGTTGTAGTACGCAGAGCAGCACCAAGATTGTTTGTCAATATAGCAGACTTCACTGATACACGAATGATTGACAGAGGTCAGTAAATATAGTTCAGCCACTGTGAGGAGGAGGTTAGCGCGACTTCAATACACAGTATCGGATAGGCAACGAGCAGAATTAGGATGTAGAGAAAAAGTGCCATGAATTCATATAGTTGTGGGTAATTGGTCATTTGAGTTGGGCTATAGCAACACTTATAACTATTACAGGTAAGACAGGTTCAAAATGATGACAGAGGTCAGTAATTTGCACCAGAGGTACACTTCAACTGTGAGAGACAGAATGTGAAAAAAAAATCCATGAATCACATGGTAGGATTTGTAAAGAATTTATTCGTAAATTAGGGTGGAAAATAAGTATTTGGTCACCTCAAACAAGGAAAATCTCTGGCTCTCACAGACCTGTAACGTCTTCTGTAAGAAGCTTTTCTGTCCCCCACTCGTTACCTGTATGAATGGCACCTGTTTGAACTCATCATCTGTATAAAAGACACCTGTCCACAGCCTCAAACAGTCAGACTCCAAACTCCGCCATGGCCAAGACCAAAGAGCTTTCGAAGGACACCAGGAAAAGTATTGTAGACCTGCACCAGACTGGGAAGAGTGAATCTACAATAGGCAAGCAGCTTGGTGTGAAAAAATCAACTGTGGGAGCAATCATCAGAAAATGGAAGACATACAAGACCACTGATAATCTCCCTCGATCTGGGGCTCCACGCAAGATCTCATCCCGTGGGGTCAAAATGATCATGAGAACGGTGAGCAAAGATCCCAGAACCACACGGGGGGACCTGGTGAATGACCTGCAGAGAGCTGGGACCAAAGTAACAAAGGTCACCATCAGTAACACACTACAACGGCAGGGAATCAAATCCCGCAGTGCCAGACGTGTTCCGCTGCTGAAGCCAGTGCATGTCCAGGCCCGTCTGAAGTTTGCCAGAGAGCACATGGATGATACAGCAGAGGATTGGGAGAATGTCATGTGGTCAGATGAAACCAAAGTAGAACTTTTTGGTATAAACTCAACTCGTCGTGTTTGGAGGAAGAAGAATACTGAGTTGCATCCCAAGAACACCATACCTACTGTGAAGCATGGGGGTGGAAACATCATGCTATGGGGCTGTTTTTCTGCCAAGGGGACAGGACGACTGATCCGTGTTAAGGACAGAATGAATGGGGCCATGTATCGTGAGATTTTGAGCCAAAACCTCCTTCCATCAGTGAGAACTTTGAAGATGAAACGAGGCTGGGTCTTCCAACATGACAATGATCCAAAACACACCGCCCGGGCAACAAAGGAGTGGCTCCGTAAGAAGCATTTGAAAGTCCTGGAGTGGCCTAGCCAGTCTCCAGACCTCAACCCCATAGAAAATCTGTGGCGGGAGTTGAAAGTCGTGTTGCTCGGCGACAGCCCCAAAACATCACTGCTCTCGAGAAGATCTGCATGGAGGAATGGGCCAAAATACCAGCTACTGTGTGTGCAAACCTGGTAAAGACCTATAGTAAACGTTTGACCTCTGTTATTGCCAACAAAGGTTATGTTACAAAGTATTGAGTTGTATTTTTGTTATTGACCAAATACTTATTTTCCACCCTGATTTACCAATAAATTCTTTACAAATCCTACCATGTGGATTCATGGATTTTTTTTTCACATTCTGTCTCTCACAGTTGAAGTGTACCTCTGGTGCAAATTACTGACCTCTGTCATCATTTTAAGTGGGGGAACTTGCACAATCGGTGGCTGACTAAATACTTTTTTGCCCCACTGTATAGTGAACATCTGTTTGTTGGTGGTATCCATCTTTTCATGTAGGTTTTTGGCAAAAAAAAAAAAGTGCATTTCACAAAATGTACCATTTTAAGGTTTAGAGTATTTCAGGAAGTTGTTTTTCTTCCACTACCATCAAAAATAAAATGTCAGACTTCTATCTAAGAGTAATTGCAAGCTACATCACACTCTCCTCTCTCTCTCTCTCTCTCTCTCTCACACACACACACACACACACACACACACACACACACACACACACACACACAAACATTTTATTTGAGAAATCTACTTTCATTTGATTCTAACATAAAATTTTATTGTTCATTAGTGACAATTTATAGCCCTAACATATTGAGGAAGCAGTTTGGCAGTGTGGTATAATATAATTATTATTCACATATCATCTATAAAATCTTCAGCCCACTAGCCTGTCAGAAATAAACAGCACCAGCCAAACATGCCTCTTAATTGTACCATGTCTCTTTCCTGAAAAAGCCTCTTCTCCTCTAATGTTAATAACATTACTAATGCTTCCTGGAAGTGAATGGCATCCAGCTCTTGAGTGCTCAGGGATCCCATTAGCTATGTTGTCAGACCCTGAAAACCATGAATGTGAAGAGTTCTCTGCTCTGAGAAAAGAGGGACTGTACAATGCGGTAGCATAGCAACATGTCAATACAGAAATGGAAAACCTCTTTGGAGTTTCTTATTTGTGGTTGGACATAATGTTCAATCCAAGGCTCTCAGGTATCCTCGTGACTCTTAGTAATAGTTTTCCATCATGTGATGGTGAGGCGCTCTTGCCTGTCAATTTTTCTCAAACCAGAAATATTAAGAGCACCTTTCAAAAGAACAAAAATAAATATATGTTTAAAAACCTACAGTTTTGAGCAGGTAGTATCCATATACAGCAGCTCCCTGAGACTACAGTGATTAAAAATAGTAAAAAAAAATTAAAAGTTTTCCATGTTAACCGCAATGTGTTCAAGCAAAAAAGGAGCTTTAAAACATTACAAAGGCTTATGGAAGCTCATAATGTGAAAACATCAACCTATTTAACTAATTATTAACACATATCAAGTTATCAGTATCATATGAGTACCATTTTCCCTATCAAAAATTGCCTTGATACAGCAGTTGTATTGCCAGGGTTTGATATCCCCATGTTGGTTTTGCTCCTAAATCATCATAACAGTGTTGGTCAGGGATCAACATCACAACTGACCAATGAAGTTGTCTTAACATTCAGTTAGCATTAGCCAGGAAGTTAACTATGCTATTAAAAACTATCACTAGGAAAGCAACATGAGTAAACTAAACCCTTTAAACTAGACAATTTATTCACTGATTATTAGTTTTATATATACATAGACATTTTTCCCCCTACATTACAAAGCATTGCAAAACACCAAATGTGCCTTTTCTCCCTTCACACTTGTTCTACAGTCAGCAGTTTCAGTTCCTGTGGAATTTTTAAGGAGGGAGCTTTTAACCGCATGGACATTCCCTTTATTTTTATTGCACAAAAGAACAAGCTGGAGATGGTATATGGAAAACTGCATTCATGACAGAAAACGCTTCATTATACTCCTAACACAACGTTTTTTTCTCTGGAAACATCTGAGCAGACAGCATGTCAACATAAAGCTAGCAGCAAAGAACCCAGATTCATGTTGAAGCTGAGTGTATTCTGACCCGGCCCTGCAGGTGAAGCCTGAACTTCAACAGGTAACAAAGGCATAACAAAGGTACAGATTGTCACATCTTGCAGGAGCTTTCCTCTCCCCAGGAGCTCCCTCTGCAGGAGGGGGAGATACAGGAGAGGTGGAGGAAGATCTCAGCCTGGGTGTTTATTGTCTTATGTAGTCTGGAAGATGAGTGGATGGTGGGGTGGGTGCAGTTTTCTCTGTGGTGGGGTTGGGTGGACTGTCCCGGGCTCTGTGGGGCCGGGCGGCGCTGCTGCACTGGGCCCGGTCTGGATGGGCCTGGGCCCCCTTTCCCTGGCGGGTCGCGGAGTATGGGGGTGCCTACTGGGGTCAGCGGGGGAGCTGGCCCCAGGGAGGGGTCACTTGCCCCTCCCTTCCTTCCCTCCCCATCTCCAGCTGCCTCCCTCTTCCCGCTCCACCACAACCACCCACACATGCAGGGCCTTGGAGTAGGGGTATGTCACCAGGGTGCAGAGGAGGCTACCCCCCCCCTGTCCCCTTCTGGCTGCCTCTGCCTCAATTTTATCCCACAACTTAGACATTCACATTACTCACACTCTCATTACACATACATATAGGATCTTGGGGGTGGGCACGATACACGGAATCCAAAGTACCATCAGGGTGTACACCCCACCCCTGGCGATCGTTGCCCACCTCTCAATTTTAAATACACGTAGACATTGAGGGCTAGCAGGAGGGACCATGCGCTTACCTGCTGCTCTCTGGCAGGTAGCTCCATGCCCTCCTGGGTTTTAAATGCACCTTAGAACACACATGCATCAACACTACAATGAGCGGGTGGAGGGAGGTTTGGAGTCTTCTCTCACCCCCGTTCTCTGCGACCTGCTGGAGCGGGGGGGCTAGGAGGAGGAGTTGGCCGTCCGACTGCGGTCTGGAGTGTGGAGCCTTCCTGCTGCTGCGGAGTCGGGGCGGTCTGCCTCCCCCCACCGCAGGGAAAAGGGAAACACCACCTGGGTCTGGGTGCAGTTCCCCCCGCCAGGGGCGGGGGCACCTAGACCCGGTTTGTAGAGTACGCTTGGGGAGTGTGATCGTGTGTACAGCGTCTCTTTATGTCTGTCTCCACGTTGGTTGAGTGTGGAGTAAGTGCATATGAGAGCATGAGGGTGGGAATGGATGTTTGTGTCTGTGTGTGCCTGTATGTCTGTGTCTATATGTCAGGTTGGGTGTCAGGCGCCACCTCTCTGGGGACATCTCAGGCCCTCCAAGGTTTGGAGGCCTATCTCCCCCTACCACCACTTCCCCTGCCAGTGGCGGACCCCTCAGACATCGGTGCGTTGGTGGTTCTTTGTGTCCGGGGATGGGCGTCCAGGTACACACCGGCTCACTCCTTGGCGGCCGCTTATCGGGGCCTGGAGCCTGGGGCTCGCTCGGGCCACTTCGGAGGTGGGGTGCCCCCGGCCTCTCGGCCTGGGGCTCGGTCACTCAGGCACGCTGGCTGCCGGCGGAGCTCACGGGCGCGTCACTGCAACTCCCCCTGGCTTCTGCTCCGCGGCTGCTGAGTGAGCCCTCATCTGGGACTCTCCTCAGCTCTTTCCGGGACAGTGGCGCGGCTGCCCCTCTGTTGGTCTTCCTGTCTGTGTCGCTGATGTCTGGAGTTTTATCTCCTCACACCTCCTCACGCCTAGGACGGGCTGTGCCCCCCGCACACCTCTAGCAGATCATTACATAAAACCTTTAAAAAACAAAGACAAAACAACCGTCATCGCTCACAGTTACACACGGGTGATCACACCCACAAATCACCTTTTGCCTACCTCAACACACTTGTTCTTTTATCTTATGCTGCACAATAATGTAATATTAGTAACGCATATTCACCATATATCATTGATGTTGTTTATTCTATTACTCTTGTTCTCTTCTGCTTGCTTTCTTTTTTCTTTCTCAGCAGGTGATCCAGGTGATTGATATATGCATTTTTTTTCTCTGCCCGTTTGTTGGTTTTTGTCTTTTGCCCTTCTCCCCCGTCCCTCTTCTCAGCTGTTTCTCTTTCCCTCTTTCTTTCTCCCCTTCTTTCCCCCAGTCAAGTCTGTCCCGTATTCAGTAAGTGAAAATAAAATAAACAATAAAAGGTGAATCAAATGGACCATTACGGCAAGGCTGGGATGGTCAATTTGGTAAAGTAAATCCGTTGGGCATCTTTCTTTGCCTTTAGACAACAATTCTGATGGCAAAAGAGCCAAACGGGACAGGCCAAAAAAAACAAACAAAAAAAAAAAAAAAAAAAACAAGGTACAGGTTTGCCTGACATATTTCTACAGTAGAAACAGAGTGGCAATCACTCAGCTTTGCTTTGTGTCCATTTCTTTAAGAAAGTAACAACCTTTTTTTGAGTGATGATCCCGAACGCTTATGCTGAAGACGGTGGTGATTTCCCCAAAACAGTCAAAACACTACTCTATCACAAACCTACATTGTGGGGAATTTTTTATGCTTAATTTGTCTATAGCATGAATTAGCATGAAAGTATTCAGTGTTATTGTGTGGTGACCAGCCAAGTGGTTTGTGCTGTAATGAGCTAATAATAAAACCATGATATTATCAAATATTCTCAAAACTTTTGATGGTGAATAAAGGCCCCAAATACAGACTCTTAGATCGGCCTGGATCAAATGAAAACAACCTTTTATTGGAGGTGAAACAGTAGTCCAGCAAGCAGCAAGAAATAACAAAGTCAGTGAACAAACAAAGGAAGCTCTAGGGGTTATTCCGGGTACTCGGAAACAACAGGAACCACGGAAAACAGCAAACGGTACAGTACAGGAGGACAAAACAAAGAACAAGGACAAAGTGACGGTGTAAATAAGACGTGATGTGGACATTGGGAACTACACAAAGCTGAAGTAAAGCTGATAAGGAAGCAAAGGGAAGTAAACTAAGAACAAGTCACAAGGACAGATGACTATCAAAATAATACAAGAAGTAAATAAGCAGAAACACTAACCGGGTTAACTAAACATAGGGAACAAAGGGGAATACCACATATAAAACAAAAATTGAAACAAGGACAAGGCTTGAATCATGAAGTCAAATGAAAGACAGCTAATAATCAAGTCCAGAAATCAGGAAAAGCTGGATCAAAGACCCAGGACCGTAACAGATTCATTCCAAGATGGCTGTCGAGTTGTGACTCTTGCTTCTAGAAGCACTTTGCTCTCCATATTTTGACAAAAGGAACTCAGTAAAAAGTAACTGGCAGGCATTGGAAGAATGTCTTGTTTCACCTTCTAAGTGGGCATTTCTCTAATGATGTGATGTCAAGTAAAAAGTATAAATAGTCCATGAACAGCAACTTTAACATTGGGGGTGAATAAAGCAGATCAGCATTCTTATTTGCAATAACTGTCATGCTGGCTTCAGGACGTACAGTCTGGTATTATTACAGAAGCCACTGCAATGATGAGGTTTCTTTGTAGATCAGCAGGGTGGCTGGGGCGACTGGGTGGCTCTAATTGGCAGAGAACAGCAGGGTTCTTCCTCCAGCAAAGTCACAGCCTCCTGGTTGTGGGCTGCACACTAGCATGCAATTCATTACCCCGAGAAAACCCTGGCCATGGCTGAACAAATAACAGAACCACAAAGCAACTCAGTGAAAGATTTGGGAAGGAACAGCAGTATCAAGCTGCTATGACCCAGTTGTACTTTAATATTGTTTTAACCTCTTTTTCACACTTCCTTTAAACCAGCTGGAATGAATTTATCTCGTAAATGTGATAACAAAAGTCCAAAAAGCATGTGAGAGAGGTGACCTAGGGAAAAGATAAAGAAAAAAAAGTTCAGTGTATGCGTTTGCTTTCAGATTACATGTCCTCTAAGAAGAGTTAAAGTGGTGTAAGGGGAGTTGGATAGTGGAGCTGAGCTAAAACATAAAGTTTGACTCAGGTGCCAAACTCAAAAAAATATCACCTGACACTGTTTAACTTTTAGATTAATGTCAGGGTTTCATGGTCATGAGTCCCCCCCCCCTTTTTAGTTCAACAGCACTACAGAACAAGTTAGTGTTGAGCTTTTTAAACAAGTACTGTAAACAGTGAGCAGTTTAAAAACAGGAGATTTCCTTCAGGAGTCAGCTGAGACCAAAAGTAGAACCAGAGAAATAGTAAATGTGCTTACTGTTGAGTGGAAACTATTTCTCTTTTTTTCGCTAGATCTGAATTTATTGTTTTCGGGGGGTTTTTGCCAACATGTTCATAAGTAGGCCCAGTAAGGATAGCTATATTGCAAAATCTGGTTTGGGCGTAAAAATGTGTGTATGTGTGTTTATAGCTGTCTCTTATTTCAGTTCCTTTCTGCCTGCCAGATTTAAATTTGAATTCTTCAAGTCTTTATTTGCCACAGATTGTCTCTTTTTCACAGGACTCCTTGAAGTCTCCTGAAAAAACTACACCCCATGATCAGTAGCTCGTAAAATCTCCTTTCACTACAGTAACTTCAACTAATTATTTGCTCTTTGACCAATTTTGGCCCACTCTTATTTCCGAAGTTTGAATTCATTGATGTTTTTGAGTGTTTGTTTATGCACAGCTTTCTTAAGGTCCCATCCCAGCATTTCAGTCTTGACTTTGACTGGGCCATTGCCAAACGTTGATTCTTTTCTTTTTCAAACATTCTGTTGTAGATATGCTGCTGTGCTTGGGATCATTCTCCTGCTGCATGACTCAGTTTCGGCCAAGTTTTAGCTATCGGACAGATGGATTTACATTTGACTCTAGAATACTTTGATATACAGAGGATTTCATTATGATTAACTGCAAGGTGCCCAGGTCCTGTGGCTGCAGAAGAAGCCCAAATCATTAACCCTCCACCCCTGCGGTTGATAGTTGGTATGAGGTCTTCATGCTCATATTCTGTGGTTTTTTTCACCAATGCTGTGCATTATTGCCAGTCGCCTCCTCTTTGGTCTGTCCAAAGTGCATTATTTAAGAACTATGGTGTTTTATTCAAATGAGATTTTGCAAACCTAAGCTGCGCTGTTGTCTTATTTTCAGAGAGAATAGCCTTTGTGGAGCAGGGAAATTATTTTACTGCTATTGTTAAATAATCATCATCCTTACCATTGCATTAATAATAGAATCTGCAGCATTGATATTGTATTCAGAGGTTTAAATAGTGTGTGTGTTTTAGAAAGAATAAGTTGCAGGCTGACAGGAAGTTGCAGAGAGTTTGCAGAAGGGAAAGCAGAAGGGAAAGCAGAGTCTAAGTTATTCTGAGCAGGTTAAACGAGGCTATTTGAATTACTAGGTTATTCAAATTGTCTGTTATACTTTTATATTCTTTAACTAAGCTCTTAGTAGAGGTTCTTGATTAAAACATTTAATCAACATAGTACATGTAGTTTCAGTTAGGTTATTACACATAAGGATGAGCCTCTGGTCTGGTAAAAGGTCAGAAGTGCAACGGGTGAGATGAGAGGGCATGTAAGGTCAACACATACACACACACACATTAGTTAGACTCATTTATAGGTGAGAAGTTGGTCATGTTTGTCTCTGGAAAGAGGAACAGCGTCTGGCAGGATGTGGGGCTCGTGTTCCAGACGAGACGAAGACAACGTTCCTTTAAACTGTGTTAAAAGTCATTGTGGTTTTGATTTGACGTGTGTATATATTCTGTCTGTGACGTATGAAGGGGCGTCGTTAATTCAAACCCTGATGCGATAAAAATCTGTGTATGCTTTGATTAAGTCGAAGATTAATTCCTGTCTGCGTACAGTGGTCTTCCCACGCGTGTATTCATTAAAATCAATTGTTTGACCAAGATCTTCTGGACCTGGTTGTTTGTACTCTCCTTCCTCAATTATGTGAACCTTAACACCTTCCATTCAAGCCATACTTGTTCTTTTTCTGACTGTTAACTGTGACCTAAGATGTGGTTTGTGGACCTTAAGCATTGGATGGTCTGACCTTGAGAGTGATTTTGCTGGGACATCCACTCCTGGGGAGACCGTGTCATTTAGTTGTCATTTAGTTTAGACTTAAATGCTCCAGACCAGCAAACTGCCCAAACTTCTGGGTTTATAGAGGTTAGTCATTTGAGTAATGGCTGCTGCTTTTCCTCTTAATTCTTGTGGAAGCAGTAAGAGTGTGTTTAGCTTTTCACAGGACTACACAGAGTCTTGTGAAAACTTTCTTCCTCACATGACTGTATATGATTTCCCACCAATGCTGCATAACCTAGAGTTTAGTTTTTACCAGCCTACAAAAACTTATGTTCAGACAATTTATGGTGGATTTTTTGTTGTTTATAAAGATAATGGAAAAGCTTTTTATGCCCTACATGACTGACAGTATCTTTACCAGTGCCCTGTGTTTTTCATGGTTTGCCCCAAACCTGATTGACTATTCTGGATTGTGGTCATCTGGTTTATATGAATTCATAATGATGTGTGTTTATAAGGTGGAAGAGATTGGATTTCATACTGGTTAGACAATAGTAATAGATGACCACTGTTTCCTTATTTCCTCTCCTTTATGTCCACGTGGAACTACAAATAAATATGAATCTAAAAGTACAAGCTGAATATAATTACATACTTATATCTCCACAAAATTCACATGTGAGTGATCTCACGCTGCCAGCATTTGATAGCTGAATTGTCCATTTATGTTCTTTGTGTTTCCACAGTGAATAGCTTGTCAGGCTTCTTCCTGACAGCGGGGGTCAGTCGATAAAAACGAAGCACTGCGTTGGCCCTCCAATCAATACTGCTTTCTTGGGTTCCCTCAGCAGGAGCTGCTTTTATAACTCAGTGATGTTGCATATTAAATTGTGCTGTTAAATATAGTTGCCTTGCAGTACGATGTTAAGCTGTGAAATATTCGTTTTGTGCTCACTACATTAACATTCCTTTTTGGTTGACTGATTTGGTACACAAATGAAATGCTGAAACACCAAATGGAAGAATGAAATGATTAATCTTTTCCCATGAAATTGCAATATTTCATTGCTTTTCTAGTTTGCATAGTTTACAGACCACACCAGAGGCACAGCGATATTAAAGCTTCAGGACAAGCATTTTTTGGGGGTCTAATTTCATCTCATTTACCCAAATTAAATTATATTTCTGCACTTTGTACAGAGTGCAGATGATTCATTTGCAAGTGCAAGGAAAGAGTTAACTAGGGATGGGAATCGAGAACCGGTTCTTGTAGAAAACTGGTTCCCAGTAGTCTACCTGCCTGTCAATCATGCTTATCGGTTCTTGCAATCACACTACAATCAGCTGATTTCAGTTAGCATGCCAGAGGAGGAAAATACCTACGCAGTCTAGAGCATGCATATGGACATTTGTTTTTATTGCACAAAAGGACGAGATAAATGGCAAAGTAGCAACTGCATGCAGGATAGAAACAACCGCATTATGGTGCCAACACAACTTTGGTTCTTTGCAAGCATCTGACAGGACAGCATGCTAATGGTAAGCTAGCCAAGAACCCAGAGAGAAAGCTGACTAAATGCCGATCCCAGCAGTCAGTCCCTGAGTTTCAACTCTGAGTTTCTGAAGCAGAATCGCTGTGGCGATCGCTTTTTTGTGCTGGTTTTCATCTTTGCTTTGTGTGGCTTTGTATTTGTATTGTAGCTTTGTATTCTATTAAGAGAAACATGAAAGTAATGTAACCAGTAGTATAAAAAAAGGACTTCTTCCCAGCAGTAATTAAGTAACGTACTCAACTAATTTTAACAAAAATGTTCTGTGTAATATGTGTAATAATGACTTTTTTGAACAACGGCTCCAACACTGATCAGAACAAAGAGTGGAAACACCTCCACAAACATAAACAAACATTTGACCCACAGCGCATTAATTGCATGAATGTAATTTCTTTATTGATGCTTAGCAGTGGTGCTGACTCTCAAAATGGAGCCAATGAGAACCCAATGACAATCAATGAGAGGATCGATAAGGAATCAAATCGATAAGTGGTATCGATTATGGAATCGGAATTGCTAAATTCTTATCAATTCCCATCCCTAAGGCTAATATTCAGAGGGGCTTAACGTGCCAGCAGGCACAGGGCTCAGTCACTTTAATCAAATTTTAAAAGCTTTGCACAGGAGCCAACATTTCTTAAAATCTCTCTTGGAATATCTAACATCTGTGAGTTCACACACTCTCCCAGATTCGGCCATTTTGTTTATCCTATTATAGACAGGAGCTCTGATTCAAAGAGCCAGCTCAAAAATGCGATTTGTCCTGATAAGCCAATAAATGCCCCTTCATCAGTTTAGTGTTCAAATCCATTAAAGGAGCACTCTCCTTAGCAGAACAGAAAGAGAATGACGGAGTAAAAGGAGCGCTTCAGAAGACACTCATTGATCTGAGGGATCTGAGATATAAGCTTTTGCATCTCGGCCGAATGTCAGTGACTGCATCGCAAACAGACAAATCAAATTTTTTGCTGTTTTTCCATGAGTCATGGAACAAAGGTAGGGTTCTTTCAAACTAAGTTTTATATTATTTCCTTTTTCTTTAAAAAAAAAAAAAGATTTTATTTTTAGCAGATTTGGAGCAGGTGAAACCCAGGCTCAGGTGGGCAGAGGGAACATTTAATTAATTCTGTAAAGTGAACCCAACAGACTGAATGGAAACGCCTGTGAATCCCAACAACACGGGAGGTCTGTGGGGTTTACCAGGCCTAAACTGTCTGTGGGACGCACACGACGTGATGGTTCACATTAATTAAATCTGCCATATGTTGGCACTCTCTTCACATCACAGGCTGCGTGTCCCAAAGCACAGCAGATGTGACAAACTATCAATTGTTTTGAAAATGAAATCTATCTGGACTCGAACATGAGAGGGTGAGTGAATCCGCCGCTTCGAGCCACTTCCTTTGCGTTTTGGCAGACATCACAGTGGTCCATCTGAACGCTTGCCAAAGGGAAGCAGTAACATGTGGTTATCTGTCCTGTTATTTGTCACTTTGATCTTTGAATAATAATAGTTTTCAAAAAGAAAATATGATGAAGTCACTTTCACTATTTGAAAGGTTGTTTTTCCTTTTGGCTCGAGCTTCGTTCGATGGTTTCAGATTGAGCAAAGGCAACATCACACGGTTCACTAGAAATTTTTCATTTAATTTCAGAACGGAGTGCTTTCAAACAATGTTGCATCTCACAGAATCTCCTCATAGTGGCATTAAGAGAATCACAATCAGCTTGCAGCTTTGCTCTCTCCAGCTTGGGAGTTAGATAATCTCTGCTGAGAGCATCATTGTCAAAGTTTTTGAGGTCTTTATTGCCACTAATTAGTTTGCTGTCTCTGAGAACCCCTGAAGGCCCCGTCGGTTCGCTCTCATTGCAATCATATGCATGTGAAGTGTATATTTTTTAATTCTCTGTAGTGAGTTTATCGTTTAAGTGGAAGGGCTCTGGCTGCTTTGGTCGATAGGATCCTCGTGGAACAGAGCTTGATGGGCCTTTGAATCGATAATTCCTCAAACTGCATCAACAGGGATTAACTACCCCTCTGAGGGAGCTTCTCAGGTCAAAGCTTGGCCCATTTAACAGCTAATTAGATGCTTTGTATTGAGCATACGGTTCTTGTGCAGCATCTGTTTCAGCAGAACATACAGTTAATGCTGAATTTGCACATGCTGGTCAGTGGGAATACTGTGAACCTGCTTTGGCCAATAACAAGTAGCTTCCTCAGTTTCAAGTCTATTTGTCCTCACTAGGTTTGGAACCATCGGCTTTATTTTTGCTGTGATCAATAGTAGCGGACTGCCGGCAGTACATTCATTGACATGACTAATGTCAAATTGTCTAGTGGAGTTTTTGAGCACAATTCTTTTTGAAACCAGAGAAAATCATCATGATGCCAGAGTGCCCCTCCATTGCTCAATCAATCAAGCCAGAAAGCAAGTGGCAACTTCCTCTTCCTATTACATTTCAAGACAAATGGTGCAACAGATTCTGTTTTCATTATTCTTTAGATACCAAACTAACCTCCATCAGCACTTACCGGCTATTGTGCTTTTGCTCCCTCTTGTTAATCGGACTGCAGGCAGCGTCTGTTGTGTGTGGAATAATACACAGCCATGACGCACTGGAGACCACACTGCAGGTCTCTTCATAACAGACCCCTCTGATTATATTTATGAAATTCAATTACTCTGACACAGACAGATGGACTTGCTGTCAGTGGGGACGCTCGTCATTTGTTAGCATCAGCAGACATGTCAGCCCTGAGGAACTGATGGAACTGAAGCTGTGTGTCTGGAAACAAAAGAAGGAAGGGAAAGAAAGAGAAGGACAAAAAGATTGAGGAGAGGAAGAAAAGCGGTAATTGAGGTTTACAAGCAGGCCATCATACTGTTGCCCTGAAGAGCCTGCAGTCATTTAAAGGGAAACACGTCCATTTGCATTCAATCCAAGGGAGAGATGAGAAGAAATTTGTCATTGTCAGAAACCCAGAGTGAGGATGTGTGCAGTTTAGCCCAGCATTAAGCTGGAAACCAGGGGAAAGTGCTAGTGTGGGTCTTTAAATTGGGGAAAAAATTGTTTACATGGTGTGCGATATTAGCACAGAAAGAACAAAAGAAATTGCTCGAGGATGACTTACAGACTTCAGAAAGACATCACGGTTGCTACTACATTCCAAAAAATCAGTCCATCATATAATCCACATATAATTCCTCAATGTGTCACATTTTAATTTTATTTATTGCACAGAATCAACAGGAAAGATATAACACATTGACTGGGGAGCTTTGGGTGCAGGTCAGCATAATCACGCTAGTTTAATATAAGAATATAAATAATTATCTTGTCATTTAAAAATTAAATGTTGATTTTGTGTTAATAATACACAGGAGAGATAATTATGTATTTGTCTTTTTGTTTGTGCTTTGAGTGTAATTTATTTGCCAGAGTTTACACGGTGGCCAGTGATGGTGTAGCTGTGGTGTTTGCCTCACAAGAGCAAGGTCAGAGGTTACATGTTTCTGTGCTTGCCTGAGTTTCCTCCAGTTGCTCAGGCTGCCCACAGTCCTGCAATGGACTAGTGATCTGTTGAAGATTTACACCCCAATTCTATGACCTTATGTTGGCTGCACCAAGCTGTAGCTGTCATGACCTTAGCTGAAGAAGTCATTTGAAAAAGGAGGAAGTCATCTTTTTTCTCTTCACAAACAAAACATAGAATAAAAAAAGATGAAGAAAATGTGACCACTGTTTTGTTTTCGGGTTTGTTTGGTTTTTTTGCAATATTGTTCTCTTGAATTTTTTTTTCTTTGCTGCTTAATCATCCTGTAAGGCAGGCAGCCAGGGGACGTCTATCAACAGATGTCGTTGTGTGTCGTGGAAATACAGCATCCACTATACAAAGAAGTAAAAGTAATCTGCTTCTGACGCACTGATTCTTACCATTCTTTTTGATAATCTTTCTCTAAGTCCCAAAACACTGTGGGGGTCCAATACTGAGTTGCAGCTGTACCCTTTCATACTATTTCTCAAGTTCTTACATCTGTCCTAAAGACAGAGCTTTCAACAAAAGCAGACAGTATCGGCCATGCAGCTGCCTCAATACTCCAGCGCAACAGCTGAAAGCCATCCATGCTGATATTTTTGTGGTCTGGGTCCATTTCCCTATCGCCTCAACTCCCTCCTGTCTGCTCCTTTTCCTTTTCAACATATTTAAATTGGATGTCTCATATGGTGTTTCAATGAATATGAAATCTATTCAAATTAAACTGAAAGGAAAAGATACAGTGCTTGGGCCTTTAATCCTGCTAGATGTTGCTCTGTTAGGTGCCCAGTGTTGGTGAATTATGGATGAGTTTGAAAATTAAAGCTAGTTGTGAATTCACTGAGGAAGTGCTGACAGTGTTGGTATACCTTCATCTAGACAGTTGGAGCTGTGGGGGAAAAACATAGAGGGATGGCAGTTCAATGCAAAGAATATTAGATAAAAGCCATAAAAGGAAAAACTGCACGAGTCTTTGTGTTTTAAACTTGCCTCAGAGTGCTCCACTGCTGCAAGCTGGGATGAGTGGGCTAGACGGACGGAGGCCAAACCAAACTCATAGGCCAGGTCTGAAGAGTGTGGCGTGTGAAGTGATTTGAGCCTGCAGGGTTGTGATCACACCTTCCTCCTTCTGCCTCTGCGATACTGCAGCCCACGCCTTATTCCGCACTTTAGTCCTACTTGTGCAAAAGACTTACATGTAGGGGAGCAGAGAAATTAAAATAAAAATAAAAATCCCACTGACATTTTCACGCCTACTGTCCTCTGAAAGTGGAGCTAGGAGTGAAGGGAAAAAGGAAATGCCAAGCCGTAGAGGAGGGAGGGAGGGAGGGAGGGAGGGCAGTGGACCAGTGCCCACATCTAAAACATCTCAGTGATGCTCACTTGAAAAAGATTTGCACTGCTTTTTCTTTTTCTATTTTTTAAAAAAAACCTTCCGGAAGACAAATTCTCCCCGGGATAAGATCCTTGAGAGGAGCTCAGGCTCTGGCTGGTGAGGGGCATCCGTGTGCATGACTGAATGCCAGTATAAAGACTGGTTTACTGCATTCTACTGAGAGCGCCATGTTGAGATCAGGAGAAACAAAACCAGTGCTTTGCTTAAAGCTACAGTGCAACCAGTGCTTCCTCTCACTTTTGTATTATTTTTGTTTTTCCAAGCTCCAAGCTTTTCAACAACCTATATGACAGTTTGAAGTACATTGCTACTTTTCACAATGGTGCTTTTTTCTTGCAGGAATTGTTGTCCAACTTTTGCAATGTCAAAGAAAAATGATGGTTCAGTTTAGATCATCGTCTGATGCCCAAAGACTGAAAATGTTACAAAATGCGGCGCAGTGGAATAAGTAAGGGAAGCTCCCAGCCAGACATTGGGCTGGTATTATTTTCTTTTCTGTTTCAGTTCATCCACATCTTCAGTTTTAATTTGATGTGTGTGAGAGCCAAACTGCACCTATGTGGGGGTGGAAATTTCCACTCTAGTCAATGTGCCAGCTATTTAGAGTTGCATATTGGGGTAAGTCGATTCATGTTAGTTTAGAGAAAGAAGGAAACTCAGGGAGTCAAGAGAAAGGAAGTCAAACAAGTCGGTTTAGATTGGAACAGTCAATTGTACAGAGCAAAGGCACCTTAGTGGATAATAGCCTGGCTTGGAACCTATGTGTTAAGGAAGTGTCAAGGAAGAAAAGTCTACCACTTTGCTTAGGAGGTGGTCAGTCTGATTTAATCAACTAAGGTTTGAAGAGTAAAAGATTGAGTTGCACTCCTAGGACCTAGCGTAGAAATTCACTCGCCACTAACTCTATCGACAACAGAAGCCAATAATCCCAACTGTGGTATCCTCAGGTCCTGAACTGTAGTTTGGAATCACAATCCCTGCCCACAGGTTTATAAATTGTTGTGTACTCTGCTCTCAGTGTTAGCACGGTGGTTTTCTCGGGGTCACTCCTAGAAACACTGTAGCTTCTTTTTCTTTTTCACCATCAATACCCCACAAATGCACTTGAAATTGCAACATTGTGTCCCTGACCAGGAATGATTTGGTTACACGCTGGGGACATCATTTCCAATAGGTCCAGTCAGGCCCTCTTTTATAGCCCAATAATGAATAACCAGTATTGATTTGGGCAGTTGTCTTTTGGGAGAGAAAGCAGATTGTCACTAATCAGAAAGTTGATGGCTTCCCTTCCACCGCACGTGTCGAAGTGGACTTTTAATTCATTTAATGCAATAATCCTTAGCAAATGACTACAGAAAAAACAACTGTTTTAAATTAACACACGTTAATGCAGCTTATGAAAACCTAGATTGACATTATTAATTAATTAATTAAATTTGCATTACTGCGTCACTGTTACAGAAGTTGTCTGTTTGAGCTTCCTCTGATAGTAAAGTTGTAGAAATCTAGCAGATAAGCAACATCCCAGATGTCAGCATGACTTTCATTTTAAATCTACTTTTTAACCATGAAGCAGTGTTTCAAGTCCATGTTTAAATAACTACCAGTCAACATCAGAATGTGAAACCATGCAACCAGCCTGCACATGGATAGTTTATAAACCTTTTTTTTCCCCTTTTTAAATGCTGCTTGCAGATTGATTTAATTTGTTGTGTTGTACATCCTCATACATCAGTGACTGGGTAAACTTAGATGCAAGAGAATTTTAATGCAAAAGTTTGAATTTGAACATTGTATTAATGCTACGTTTCTTATTGCAAAAGACATGTATTCCACTTTCATTAGGATCAAGCAAAGAGAGACAGCATTACAAACAGGCCGACTGTGAATATTCAGTTATTTACCCACTCAGTAGAAGCCTGCTGTTACTTGCCTCCTGCTTGATGCTGTGTTATTTCTCATTTTCTCTCTCTAGATGAGCTCTATCTCTCTTGCCGGAGCTCCTGCCGCTGCTTCATTGTGCATCATAAAAATGGGCTCAAAATAGCCGCCGCATTTCATAAGCATAGACACTTCTTAAAATTAAACATTTCTAATGCCTGTTACCTCCAATTGTGAAATACCTAATTACCCTTTGCAGTATCGCAGCAGTTTTGCAATCAGCATGTGCCCTTATATAGGATGTATTTTCTAACCAATAGAGCAAATAAGGACAAAATCAATTGAGCGTTTAATTATTCTAAAGAATAATTAAACACATGAAAATGTGTGATTTATATCCTGCTGACAGTTAATAATAAATGCACTGATTGTCTTAAATGGACTGCTGATGGTAAAGCTTACACAGTGATACGTGGAAATCTTGCTGTTGAGACTCACTAGTGCCTCTTTAAACTGCTGTGTGTGTGTGTGTGTGCGTTTGTGTGTGTGTGTGTGTGTGTGTGTGTGTGTGTGTGTGTGTGATACTGCTGACGATGCTAAGTTTGATGGGGGCTTGCTTGCATTTACCTTGAGGAGTTCTACCCATGATACAGATCAGCCAGCTGGCCGTTTGATGTTCGCCATGAAAGCTCCTTATTAGGATCAGTGGAAAACACAATAAATAATCTGTGAGTGAACCTGCGCTCGAAACAAATGCTTGGGAGAGATGTCACAAGAATGCAGCTTTCACTACAAAAGATATAAGAGCCAGACTTATGGAAGCATCCTCTAGAAGCAGACACAGTGGAAAGAGAGAGCGGAAGAGAAGACACTGAGAGCTAAAGATGACCGATGAAGAGGAGGGGTGCACTGGACTTGTGTATCTTTGTGTGTAACTGTTCTGCGCGCATGGGGGGAAATAACGGCGTTTGAATGATGGGTGTGACAAAGGTTGATGTTTGCTCAGGGCCTGTGTGGCTCCAGTAATAAAGACACTGTGGCTCAAAGTGGCTTCATTCTGTCCTAAATGATCCTTAATCTCTCCATAAATGACATCTCTGGCTCCCAGTAAGGAGAGTGAAAAACGCAAACTGTTCACGCCAGTGCTACTGGGATTTTATGGTCGTGTCAAAAGAGAAAAAGATGCCGAGCTTAAATATAATAAGTGTTCAATTTGTAATTGTATAGTTTTTATATATATAATATTCAGAAATGATAGACAGCATTAGTGTGAGGAAATTACAGCCCTCAGTAGCCCCCAGCACTTAAGAGGCAGAAAGAAATTAAATAGTGTCTGCTGCTGCTGTGAAAAGCTATATTTAAGTACTGTTGTACAGTCAGTCTAATAAAAAATAGAAATACCCATTTCCTGATGATATTTCCCCAATCATCAGCAGCACTTTTTTAGAAGTCATTTTAACAGGAATGCCAATATGTTGTGTGTTCTGCTTTCACCAGCTTCTGACCTTTCTTGAATCAATGTTTGCCGATCAGAGCGCAATTTGTGGAGCTAACAGAACAACAGAAATCATTCGTCACCTCTCTGCTACCTCACACACATTAGGCTTTGAACATCACTGTATGTACATTTATGTTTATGCATGCGTATGAGTGCATAATGGCACAGATGTTGATCAAAGCATGCCATCACGTGACAGTCTGATAGCATGAAAGCACATAATTTGGAGACCTGCTGGCTGCTAACCCAGATAAAGACCATAAAGTGTCAGCCACGTAATAATGAAACTGTATGACACACCTGCAGCTGGAGGATCGACTCCAAGGACGTCTTACAGCCTCCTTTGCTCCTACACGTCATTATGACCAGTGAATTGTTAAGGCAGGTGATTACAGACAGCCATGGAACAGAGCAGAGGTGAGATTTATGTGATAGAGTGGATTCGACTGACACTAATGCAACAGAGGAACTGGAAGGTCAAGTAGGTGCTTATCAAAACAGCGCTGGAAACTGGTTCACACTGTGTCTGAGCACCTTCTGGTTTGTGACCCAGGCAACAAAGCCTTGAATTTTAATGGTAGACAAAGCTTGCTCATGGAGAACGGTTGATTTTTACATTTTTATGATTGGAAGCAAGGTGTATAATTAAGAAAAATTGTGTTTATTACAAGTTAATTAATATATCATATAATTGAGGGTTGTTGTTTTTTTTTTATTAATCCCTGCCAGATAGCTCTTTTTTTCCTTGCTGCTCTTCACATTGTAGATGAGAGCACAGCAGGCAAAGGCTGATTCTTCTTTGACTTTAAATCTCTCAGCTTGAGCTTGCTCCCCCACCAAGCCTCCAGGAATTTTTCATTTATCATACTATTCTCTTTTTATCACTCTGGAATAAAAGATTTGCTAGCTGCAACCATGCAGATCACACGGGCCACCACTGCTCATCTTCTTTAACATTTCAACCTTTCCACACAAGCTGATGCAATAGCAGCGTACTCGTACAAGCATCGGTGTGGATATTTTTGCCTGCTTCTAAAAAAACAGTAGCTGGGGAGTTTCCCTGCGTTTTTTTGAGGAACTGTGGGTGTGACAGAAGTCAGCATACCACCTCTGCATGTCATCACAAACCATTTACTGAATAAAAATATATGCTTTACTTTAAACACCTCAGCTGGAGTGTATTTTTCAAAAAAAAAATAATAATAATAATTTTATTTATTATAACGGTTCAATACCGTATAATATATATATATATATATATATATATTATAAATATAATATATATATATTATAATATAATATAATCTATGAATGTTTCTATCTACTCGCACCTACTCTGACCTCTGCAACTCTGCTGTGGATGTCTAGCTGGGACAGCGTGGATCAAAAATTTCCAACCAGGTGAACTTGTGGCACTTCTGCACTGGCTGAGAGGAACATGAAAAGACTGTAAAATTAACTAATCCCCCCAAAAAAAAAAACCAAACAAAAAAAAAAAAACAATTTGAATGAAAAACAAAAGCTGGTTTCAAAAGCAAAGTAATCCACATAGACTCTAATGTGGATTACCTGACATGTAATGTCATCTAGTCCTGTCATGGTAAATTACAGATGCAACATGCTAACCAAACTAGCACTATTGTTAACTTCCTAATGTAGTTCAGAAGAAAACCTTTCTAAAACTATTAGTCCTCCTGAAGGTGTCATATACAAGCATTTCCAAAGTACTGGAAAACGTGCGTAATAGGCTACTTACATTGAACATTCTTCTCTCATCACAATATATTATAATGGCAGCTCTTCATCTCTGTGAAAAAAGCAATGATGCTACTGATAGCCATAAATGTGGCATAGAAATCTTCCTCGACTAACTGAAGGTATTTGATACCATTGATTTTAAAACACATTGCTGTGTTTGAAGCACAGCATTCAGTGGGTTTAGAAGTTATATGTAAGAAAGGGAGAAATTTACATCAAATGTGGGGTCCCACATAGATCGATTAAGACTGCTCTCTTCCTTCTATGTATCAATGATTTTGTTAATTACTCTAGTTTGTTGATCCCACAAATATATTTTTGTCTCTTGAAAATCTGTATTAACTCCAACATAGTATAACTGAAGAACTGATAAAAGGTGGATGTTTGATTTAAACGTAATAAATTAACATTAAACGTCAGCACAAACAATTTTATTGTATTTGAAATTTTTGAGATTTTCACATTGATGAATGTGGAATATTGAACTAATGAAGAAATTATATAAATATGTTGGTTTACTAATTTTTTTAACTGGGACATTGTCTTCAGAGTGGAGCACCACTGACCTTTTAGCGCTCTCTGCTTGAGCCTCAACTACATTATTGTAATGTTACATGATGCAACACTTACAGACTTTATCAAACAAAGTTATTTAAACTTCTGAAGTTAACTGAATGTAAGATTTTGTAATATAATGTAGTATTTAGGCTATATAAAAGCTGTTGTGACCTTATGCCAATATATTATTGTTCTCACACATATAACACGAAGAAAATACCTTTGTACAAGTTTTAGTCTGGCCTGTCAAGGTCCATGTATTTGGAATGAGCTTCAAAGCACTTTAAAAATGTTAACATCTTTCTCTGTCTTCAAACAAACTTTTATACAACACTTGCTACTAAAATGTTTGATTTTGAATTCTATACGGCAAAGATCTTTTTAAAACTTGGAATAGCTCTCTACTCTTTTTTGTGCCACTGTCTAACAGTTTTGGTTTAGTGTTATTTATATGTTAGGATCCCGTGGGTAATTTTAAACCAGTGACACAGATAAACTGTTTGCTATTTTGCATTTCCCAGTAACGGTGCACACCTCATATTTTCCTCAGTATAGATAAAACCTGAATTTGTCAGCACTGTTAAGGAGACAGAAAGGGGTTGTCAGTATTGAGTGCAGAAGAAATGGGTAATTAGCCGATGGCTGACTCAGGCCACTTGCAGCTTTGTGTGTCAGAGTGGGGATGGAAAAACCGATGAAGCACATCTCCCCGGGTGTCATAAAGCTTTGCTTTATGGCCAGTTTGTGTAGCCTTGCAGATTAAGTTCAAAGAAAGGCGGCTCCTCTTTTCTCCATGCATCTTAAATCCTGTTTCTCCTCAGCTAGATCTGTAGATCAATTCTTTGGACTGTGCTAAGATATCCCTGTTGTCAGCAGCTACGGGGCAGCTACAGGAAGGACGGGGAGGACAGGGTGTCTAAAAATACATTATTTAAGGGACAATTTCACTTCAGATTTAATAGTACTCACAGAGCAGCATGACTACTCCAGTCAAATTGCATACTTTCCTTCACTGAGGAGTGGCCATCTTCAGCAGCATGAGCATCAAAGCTCACAGCTCCCAGCGAGCCACAATTGCAACCTCCTTAGGCAAATGCAGTGTTTGCATTTAAAAGGCAAGAAAATCACAGCGAAACAGTAGTTTGTCTGTGATTCATCCAATGAGTTCGTTCTCAAAAACTACCTCCAGCATTATCTCAAGAGAGCAGTCCTACATAGGAATAAATGGGCTGGTGTCTGAAGAGAGTACAATTCCTTTGTCTGTTTAGACACAAAGGACAGTTTTAAGTGAACACAGAGTTGAGTGATGCTGGTATTAGTCTTATTAAGTTCAAAGATAAATGAAACTTGTTTTACTCAAAAACCTGTTACTAGAAAACACATTAGCACGATTCTAATTTGTTTTAAAGACAAGCCAGATACAGAGGGATTACAAGATAAAACACAACAAATTTACACCATTCTCTGTGTGAAACTCTAAAACTCAGGTACTTATTGTCTTTCCTCTCAGGATTAAATAAATAAATAACATCAAACAAATATGGCTGGAAGAAGATTTTGCCAATGTGGTAGATATGCATTACTCATGATATGAATAATTTATTAGAAAAAGTCTAAAAAATACAAACAGTAAAGGAACACTGACAAAAATGCCTCAACACATCCAGAACATTATATTTTCATACTTGCATTGCACCACTTAATCAGCTATTACAGTATTTAAGTATTTACAGTGAAGAAACAAGAAATAATCTCCTATTGTTGACATAGTGAAAACAGAGCTGCTGTGCACTGCAGGAGATTGCACCAGAAAAGATTTTCCACCTGCAATATGTGACATTTTAATCCTTTTCCAAAATGCATTAGAGACACTTGGAAGCTAAGCCCTGTAATTTCTTTCCTTTTATTTTTGTCTTTCATTTGGGGCCATGTTTTGAGTGACTTACTGTGAAATGGCACCTGGACTCTGGCATGTCTTTTTACCTATAACTATTAAAATTACAAAAACATTAACCCCTCCTCCCAGTCAAGCATAAACTTTATCTCATTAGACCTCAGAGCTTTGCTATACAGTTAAGAAAAGCATTCAACACATACAGCAGTACGGACTTTATTTTGGGTAATTAACATTTTTCAGCAACACACACTTGCGATTTGGCACTTTTAATATCTTTAACAAAAGGTGAAACTACAATAAATATAATTTGTTTTAGGCATTGTTCAAAATTAAGATAAATTACATTCATTTAAACTGAGCAGAAATAAAGAGCATAAAGATTTAACTTAAAACCCGCAGCAGAATCTGTTATGTGACTGGTTGAAATGTCCTGTGTTCCACTAAACTCTGTGACAAGTTTTTGAGTTCAGCCGCGGAGCGAACCTGCTTGTATCCCAGCAGAGCCAGAGTGTCGTTACACAGATTCTGAACCGTTCTCACAATGTCAAAGCCGAGTCGAAGCCGCCAGCTCTCAGCTGTCACTCTGGAGTCTCTGGTGGTGGAGTATCTGTAGTTCCACTCAGATGGAGACGACGCGTTACTGTTGGTGTTCTTTGCAATCCACGTCCTCACCCTGTCCTCCATCTCCAGCCCTGCAAACTTGTAGATTTCACTGGCCTTGTCCTTCGGGTTGAATGCTAAGTCCTCATACCGTACCAGCAGGTAGCGTCCACGCAGCCACGCAGGTCTCTGCAGGCCTGTTTCTACAGAGGCTGCCATGTCCTTACAGGTGCTGGTGATCTGCGAAAGGTCCACGTAACGAGGCTGCCGCCCCGTAGCATTCCATATTTTCCAAGCGCGAAACTGATCAGAAAACGCCATCATGCGTGAAGCAAGAATGGCTCTGGGGTCTCGCACCAGGTGTACGATCTTAAGGTCCAGACGTGGATCTTCAGTCAGAGTGCGCAGATCCCCCACCTCAGGTACCCGCACGGTCTTTACAGCTACATGCCCTCTCGACAGACACGACATAGAGGCTAAAGTGAGGTTCAGGGCCCCGCACTTCTTAGGGCACCAGGTTTCGTCGGGTGGATCAGAGGCTGCTGCAACTACTCCATCAGAGCACACCGGAGGGGAACAGAGGGCATGACTGGAGCTCCTGCGGAAAAAGGAGCTTGTGATGTGGTCTTGAGGCTCGGGACGGATGTAATTCTCCATGAAGTGAAGCTCACAAGTGTACAGATTGAGGAGAAGGTCCCTGTAAGCACCCAGCAAGGCACGGCGGTCCAAGGTGCGACGCAGCCTGCTGCTGGAGTTGGTGAAGGCTTGCTGGACGTGGTACAAAGGTTCAAACACATAGAAGACCCCAGGATGCTGGTTGAGGAGCTGTCCGGTAAATGAGGAACCACTGCGTGTAGTGGCAAACAGCAGGATGTGCTTCCGAGGTGAAGCCATGGGCAGCCAGCTGTCATCGCAGGAGGTTCTCCACCGGGAGTCTTAAGCGAAAAAAAAATAAATCTTGACTGTTTTAATGTGTATTATGCGATACTGACGTCACTTTCATTATGTTTTCTTGCAACAAGGTGAACAGCTTTAAATAACTCATTGCATAATATGTTATTACCTGTTCAAGCTCTAGTGAAAAAGAGTTATTTCATTAATTTCAAAAGAATCATTTCAGCTCATAAAAATGAATTAGAGCTAGTCTTTAGTCTAGAAGAAATACAGAATCAAGCCAATAAAGTGTAAATAATTTAGCGGGTAAACATGCATGAGTAAGTTGCTTGTTTGCTGGTGGTTACCGGGGGGATGAGAAATGGTGGATCTCTAAATATAGCACAAATAGCTAATGTGTAATTACTCCTGATTAGGAGTTGATTGCAAAGAGGATGCTACTTTTATACACAGGAGCTCGTCACCGACACACATGTGAGCTATGAGAGAGGATTAATGGAGACGGATTGGAGGAGGACTCTAAAACCAATCACACATATTTAATTTCTCTGTCCTCTCCACTTACAGGGAATTCCCGTAGTTAATGATCCTCTGTATTTTTTCTTTTAAGTCACTAACAGCCGTGGCGTTGCAGCCTGATTCTCGATGCTGGAATAGAAATAATATCACCAATCAAGCGCTGCGAGTGCATCTCTGCATGCCTGCTGCTGCTGTGCTGCCAAATACTGTGTCATTTGTCTCATACTCATTTTAGTTTATTCATGTTAGATTTGCATTAAATATAATAATAAACCTATACGTATGCCAACAGATGTGCAGACTTTAGTGTGGTATGTGGGGCAGTGTAAATTGGCCATCGGGCAGTACCTCTGAGATGTCTGCTCTGGCAGCGGTAAGCTCCCTGACAAGGTCCTGACAGCGAGTCCCTCAGGGTCCGGATGGCTGTGTACTGGACCCCCAGAGACGCACATACAAGAAGCAGCACCGTCTTCCAGGAGCACTCCATCCTGCCTCCACCTCTGACTCTACATCCTTTCCACTGACAATGCTGGAAAGCCACATAGGCACAGACACAGACACACACACACACAATAGTATTTAATTTCAAAGCTACATACATGTGCAACTTTGACACACTTGTGCCTGTGGGTTTCCACTGATGACCTTCTGCGCTGTTCATGCTGGAGCAGCAGGGAATCTTGCTCAAGGGTGCATGTCATTAACTTTTCTCCTGCTAGTTAAGAATACAAACCTTTGTCCTTCAACAGTAGTTCCTGCTGCAATAGTATTAGTCAACAAAGAAATTGCTTAACCTTTCTAAATCTGATAACACTTTCATCTCTGTGCAGTAAATGCGAGGCAGCAGCCAGCTACCGAGCATAAAATGTTTCCATAAGGATCCACAGATTTGTGCCACTGAGAAAGAGCGCAGAGGTCACGGAGAAATGGTAGCGGTAATGTCCCTATATACAAAAGCTCCACAATTCAGGATACTGTGCACACAGTGGCATAATTGCATTTCATTTTTGCTTTCCTCTCTTCTGGGTAATTAAGCGTCTAAGCCCAGTAGAGCTACATACCCAGATAAATATAGCTGTCTTCATACAGATGAGCGTAGAAGTTTCCTTTGTACACTTCCGAGTTCTTTGCCACTGGGCATGAAAGAGCAAAGGTAGATGTGATTTTCCAAATGTATTCATGAAAAAAAAAAAGCTGCCATCCATCCGTCCCTATACACCAAGCTGATGGTAAGTAATCGCTCGAGATCCCTGGGTACAAACTGTCTCTCCATCACTCAAAGTGGCTGCGCGAAGGCAATCATAATCAAAATCACAGGTAAATATATATCACCGAACTGACAAAAATAAATATCACCTTCCTGTTTGCTTCCTCACCCCTCTCTCTGTCACTCCATCTCTCTCCAGTCTGCCTCTTGTTCATTAATGATGTTTATGTGTCCCTGGCAGACTCATATCCTCAGGAATGTATCACACTGAGCTTTTGATGTTCCATTAATCACAAACAGCGCCAAACCAAAGACATTTACTCTGTGGGTGAGGGGAAAAGAAATCGAGCTGACATCATGAGCCATTCTGTTTGAATACAGCTAAAAACAGTGATGCAGAATGAACACATCGGGGGAGAAAGTTTGTTTCTTAGACTGATAGTTGCAGAGAGGATAACAGGAACAAGGACGTCATGCTCTTTGTTTTAGGGCTACTTTAAAGTCGCTTCTGTGTTTGTGGAAGGAAAGGAGAGATAGAGACATAGAACGATTGTATGAATGACTGCAGATAATGAGAAACTTTGACCAAGCTTGTTTCTATCTCTGGCATTTTAAAAAAATCTGTCAATTTGACAGCCCTGCCATCCATACCCTTACTGCACAGTTGGCTGACCAAGGCGCATCATATAATTCCTCAGCGACAGGTTTTGTTTTCCTTTCCAGTCATGATCATGGCTCAGAGCTCCTCTGCTGCACACCGAGCTTCCCTCTGGAGAATGAAGACAGATGCTTCAATGGATTAAAGCAATTTGATTTGCAAGTCCTCCGTTCTCCCCGGCTTATAACACCTTCTGCGTCGGCACTCACACCCGGAATAATCGATGTTCAGTCAACAGCTGGAAGGGGACTGCAGGCTTCAGATGGTCTCAGCTTTTGTACCTCTTGTACAATAACATTCCCTACAAGGAATAACAACCACAGGGACAAGACTGACCAGAGATTACACTCTGTCAGGTTTGACTTGTAAATTCAGCAAGCAGGCATTACTGCTGCTGAGAAAACATAGCAGCAAAAGTGTTTGGTGCAAGAAAGGTAATTGCCTCTGTGGAAAACAAAGACAACAAACGAGGTTAGGAGTTAGCGATGAGGATGGGACTGAGGGATTTGGGATGGAGGTGATTGAGGGATGTGACAGTGCCAAAGATTTTTCTATTAAGGCCCCTCTGTGTGTTCAAAGATCCTCAGGGGAAGGCTATTTATTGGCGAAGCCTGGCGATCAATCCTGGAAAACACAGTTGAGCAACAGTAGCATCATCGGGAGGCGTTTCAACGCTCCAGTCCTAGCATCTATGCATTTTTCCTTTCTCTGTTTCTGTCTAAACCAATACCACATACGCGCGCACGCGCACGCGCGCACTCACACATCCACAGGCAGGAGAGCAGAGCTGAACACTGCAGCGCTCAAAGGAGATACATCTGACCCCGGGCTACAGAGGGGCTCCTGTGATGGGGGAGTGAAGATGAAGCTTGTCCTACATGATTCCTCCAGCACAAAAACATTAAAAGAAAAGGGAAAACAAAAGGTACTGAGAGGCGCAAAAGGGAAAAAAGAAAAAGGTCAGCGCTTCATCCGGTCTTGTCCACAGTGAATATAATATTTACTTATAAGGTTCCGACTAAAGGTTTTCTCAGTGTTTGATTCCTTTTCAAACAGTGGAAACAGACAGAGGGAATGTGTTAAAGTGCAAAATCAAATGAAAAAAATGTTAAGTTTACCGAAACACTAAAACATATCGGTAAAGAGTAGTAGCATTCAATTTATGCTACTATACTGCCAGTTTAAGTAGGAGTAGCAGTGACGAAAAGCGCAATTTGGCATCTGAAAATGATTACTATCATAAACAGCACCTAAAATAAATACTTCCGTTAGTTTTCTACGCGTTTGCTACAAAAACAAGATTTCCTTTGGAGATTTACGGCATAGTGAAAACAGCAGCCGATAAAGTAAGACGGTGTCACTTTAAACTCACCGTAGAATCGCTCAAGAGACAGTTTCAGTTGTTTTAAGAACACATCTTTAAAATATTTAGTGATTATCTCGACAGTGACACACTTCGATCACGGCTCTCTCAGCGCAAAATGAAAAAAAGAAGAAGAAGAAGAAGAAGAAGAAGAAGTAGAAGAAGAAGAAGAAGAATGAAATTAATGTCTTACCATCAATGCGCCTGATCAGATAGGAATTCTCCGGCCGGTCCTGTTTGGTACGCTGCATCGCTAAGTGTGTTTGTGTGAGTGTGTGAAGCGGAGGGATCGAGCGCTGCCGCTGGTGTCCACATCCAAAGTGGCTTCAGAGCTGGAGATGCGCTATGGATGGAGAGCGGCGAGTAGATGAGCGAAGAGGTATTTCTCACCCCTCAAGAGACCACACAGAGTACTGGAACCGGGTCTCTAGATTGGATGCACGATTGCCTTACCGTGCATTACGCTTTGAAGCCGTAGGGCACGTTTCATTACGTCTTGGAAATATATACGATCTTAAGAGGGAGTAGCCTAATCTGAATATGAGATGCACTCTAACTAAAACTCCACCTCCCATCTGTAATTCAACTTGTTTGCAGGTAAACGAGGAGCAGATATTTCCCATTTTTTATGGCTCCAGCCATGCATCAACAATCACTTCAGCATCTCGCCGGTGTCATTCCTCCTTTGCTGTCACCATCTCTGCAGGGATTCTCACTATATGCTCAACTGGGGCACCACACACACACACACACACACACACACACACACACACACACACACGCACGCCTCCCATTGGATGAGTGACACAATGACCTCTATTTTCCCCCATTCCAGTGAGGATGACTGCTATCATCGCATGTGTCCCCTCTCCAGGCTGCCAGCCTCCTTGTGTGGAGATGTGGGCACCATATCATTGTCCCTGGAGCGTTGCTTTAGGGTCAGATTTTGCCAGTGACAACTTCATTACTCTTGGGAATGGGGGTGGATTGTGTTTGCAGTCTGATTTATCTCAGTGGTTTATCTTATGCTGCTTGAATTGTGTCTTTATGGAGATAAACACAGATTAACAGAGTAATGTATTTTTTCTGCTGTAGTCCTTATCTGTTTTCCTATAGTGTCTGCTATCGAACGAGCTGTCAATTCAGCAGAAGCCCTAAACATCCTTTTAGTTATTCCAGCTTTTTCTGCCTTCATCCAGAAAAATCTTTCGAGGCAGTGCAACACCAAAGCAAAGGCAGGCAGAAATAATCTCAGAAATGGATACTGGAGGGGATGGAAATCTGCCCACACAGATATGGAGCAACCTTTTTGTGGTGTTACAGGGTTGAGGAACATTACAAGTTGAAGGCTTTACTGCACAGAGGGCAGCAAACTGCCAAGAACACCTTGTGAGTGATACAAGTGTGGCCCATTCTCCGCTCCTCTAAGCACCGATCCCTCCCCTCTGCCTGCCTACAGCATTGATTCCCCGGCTCTAAACAGCCTAACGCCCCCGCACGTTCTTGGCGAGGTTTGATACAGGCAGTAAGAAAAAGTTGAATATTCCATGTTTGAAGGCTGAATCCTCCACAGGCCTCCCCGTTTAGCTATGCCCACACTTGTTCCTCACTACATGCAAAAAGAACAGATATGCACATACTTGCATTAAAGATTCATTGTGCTTTTCAATTTCTTTTCCAGAACACTCAGGCTCTTAACTAATGTTTCACCAAACTGCACTCGTTCTTCTCTGTATCTCTGTGATTTACCTCAAGATGTGATCTTTAACGTGACAACAGTATTTTATCATAAAGTGTTTGGAAAGTTGAATTCTCTCCACTGTTAGGAGTAACCCTGTCTCCTTAGCTCACTGAGTGTTTTTATATATCTGGGTTTGCTTAGCAACATCTGTTCAAGGCACAATCCATCAGTCAGATTAACTGTCAGTCAGACTGTCACAAGTAAACCCAGGTCTTACAAAGTCTGCCTCTGGAGAAGAGCTGGTATTCCTGTGCACTCCAACTCAGCTGAGAGCCTGCAAAAACATTCCTTCAGTTCAAGTCTCCATTGTTGTATTTGCAATAAGCAGATGAAAAGAAATTTCATTTTACCAACTGCCATGCTAGCAGAGACAGCTAAATTTATTTCAGTAAACAACCACCACGGGGCACACCAGTAGAATTTCTCTAATATCACCCTTGCCACATCTAAGGACTTTGCAACAAGTTATTGCCACTTGGAAAGTAATACAATAACAGCACCATGCAAGTACACAATTATTTCATTTAAGTTTGACATTTCTCCCAAAATAATTATTTGTTTTCTGGCACACTAATTCAGAAAAAAGTTCATGCCCCACTTCTCACAGCTCACAATTTTTATTGATCAAGAGTCACGAAAATAAATTCAAAATTAATTTGACTTTACTAAAACTCAGTCTGTTACCCTCAACACTATTTTCTGTTTAGTCCTCTTACTAAATTATAGACCTTCACCTTAGTTTCAATTCATATTTTACTCTAGTCATCCAAATCCATTCTGTAGTGGCTCCTTGCCTCAACAGACGGGCACTGTTTGTGAACCCTCGCCTTCATGTAACCTCTCAATTAAACCCAGATTTAAAAATATGTCTTTAATATGAAATGTAAGTATTTATGAGAGCTGGGTTTGTCATATGTTGAGTCAGCATCAGTCTGCATCACTGCAACCTCCATGCTGATCACAACATGATGTGTACTGGCCCAAAAAGCATTTTTCCCTTTATGTTGCTGCAGTTCCTCAAATGGCCACTTGAGGCTGGCTTTCATTCAACATCGCAGTGGCTACATGCATCTTTGGATTAAGTCTTGGATTTTTGGAATTTGATTGACTTCACACACAAGGAAAGAAAATGGGAATTCTGTTCTTCATATTCATTTTCAAGTTCCACAAACACAGTGCGGCCTTCCTCTGTTTTTTTTTACGCTCTTCCTCATCTTTATTTTTGACTCATGGAGTGTGAAGTTGAAACAGATAAAAAGTTTTATCCAGATTAAATCACAGACGGCCTGTGTAAACCTGCTGATTTCATTGGAAATAAAGGTAACCAGAGACTCTCATATGTAACTGAAGCCCTGGTGTCAGCTCGACATTTTCATACGTTACAGGATACTTTGCTGTCATTTCCTCTGATGACTCACTAGAGTAACCAGTTTTGAGGAGAAGGGGAACCACCCAAGACCTCTTTTTACAATATTTTTCACATAATGTATTATCTCATTACTATATTGTTCGACGTGTTTAAAAAAAGTGTAAACACAGTCATTTTTGTAGTAATAATTTTGGGTTTGTGCCCAACAAAAGAAAGTAATTATCATGTGCCAATGGATAAAGTTTAGAGACTGTGTGTTTTGGTTGTTTATCAGTTTTATCACCAGTATTTATGTGAATCTAAGTTAAATGGCTTTAAGCCTTACATTTAACTGACAGACACAATAATGCTATCAGTCATTTCATCAGACTGTTTGCCAAAAAATAAGCATATTTACAAAATTATGAAATCTCTACGTTTAAACTGACTGGGATTTATTTTGTTTAACTTCAGATACTGAGAAAGCACAGCTTTAGTCAGCTGGGATGTTTATTTGTAATTTTTTTCAACCAATAGGGAGTTTCTTTTGTGTAATATTACTTGACTGTTAATGAGAGGTCACAATTGAATACAACAATGCTGACCCCAATCAGACTTGGAGTCTCAACTAGTTTGATTGCTTATTATTCTGAAGCTTGCAGAATTCCTGACCTGGCATGCCACACTTGTCTCTCCACTGTCCTGCTCAGTGAGCCATTTACAAAGACGAGGATCATGTGGCATAAATTTGTCTCGCGAGTAGACAAATCCATCACTGGCTGCTTTCTATGAAGACTCCAACATTACAGAAGGAGCTCTACAGTGTTCCCATCCTGTTTGGCAATTTTGCAAGCCTTCATTTATTAAATTCAGGTGGGATGGGACGCATGCTGAGGTGCTTCACAGCAGGCAGAGCGAAAGAAATCAGCTGAGTGACACACATGATGATGAGAGGAAAGAAGAATGTGGGACAAGAGGGATGAGAAAAGCAGAGAGACAGATAACAGCAGAGAGGAGGAGAGAAAGAGCAGGAGGTGGAATGAGAAAGTTTACACACACCATCTGTGCATCAAAGGCGTGGCTGTGCTGGCTCTGACTTCACAATACGCGTCTGCGTGATTATTTTTGATCGAGAGATCTCTTGATTATGGATGGTCTCATTTTTACTTGCCTGTCTAGCGTGCTCTCACTTTTTTTTTTATATCAGCTTTAATCTAACAGTATCTGCACATGACTGAGCAAGTCATCTGTGCTGTTTTGTTGTTGAACCCTGTGCAAAAAAATATTCTGCTTCCTAGCAAGGACTTTTAATTATCTTCTGTGTGGATGCAGGTATCTCAGCAGCATTCAGTGAAATTAAGAGTTTCTTTTTCTGCCACCAGTCAAGAGTCTCACACACACAATTCTTGTGCTTCTCACATGCCAGAGGAGGCAATTAAATGAGATTTCAGGCCTAACCAGTTGATAGCTCTTGTTTGCATGAAAGACGAGATGTTTTCTTTTGTGTTGCATAAAAATGTAGATAAATAAAATGTAGCTTGTAAACATCACACAACGACTGCAATTACTCCATGGGATGAAAACCAGAATCATTATTGTGGGGCTTTTTCTCTCTCTAAAACACTTTGATCACACAGAAATTTTACAATCTGACAGAGAGTGAGTATCATAGCATCAGCATCACGCCCACTGGTTTCTAGGGTATAGACTTCAAATCAAATCTACAAAAAGCCTTTGAGACGTCCAGAGGGGAGTAAGTTTTATTGAGAGCATTTGATTGGTCGTAGTCTTGCTCGAATTGCGCCTCTGAAACAACATACATAAATTCCTGCATGGCTGCAATCCAACCAGACACCTCCACATGTCTGGGTGTTGAGCAGACCGCTATTAGGAAAGATAAGCCCCAAGTGGCTCATCTCAGTCGGGTCTGTAACATCCCCCCCCCTCTGTTTTTGGAACCAAAGGCCCCCCTATGCAACCATTTCCCCTCTAGCGCTTTTGCTGTAAAATCAGCCCATCAGCAGTGCTCTCTGGTGCATAATTGGTGCCATTAGCACAAAGCATTGCACGCTCTCAGACACTGTGGCTAGACAGCAGCAATAGCGAGGTACCTTGCTCTCTCTCTCTCTCTTTATCCCACCAACTGTTTCACACTCACAGGGCTCGCAGCCATCACATTTGTGGGAGTAATGGGCCTGGCAAATTACAGCAGATCGGGCCTCAGCAGGCTCAGCCTGGCAGCCACCAGGGAACATTGAGCAGACATGCTGATTCCACTGAACATGGGTTCCTGATCGGAGAGAAAAAGCTGGCCTGGGAGTGTGGAGGGATCATGCTAACTTCGACCGGCTGTGGTTTTGATTGCTGCATTGGTGTGTGCGCGCATGTGTGCTTACAAGACAGAGAAAACTTTAGATAATCTTCAAATCGAGAGTCGGGTCACACGTCTTGTTGTGCTGCAGAAGTTGAACGAGCCCAAGTGAACACACTCAGAGTAACAACTTTTCTAAACACAATTTCCTGGCTGGTTTCATTGATTATTTTTCTAACTTTAGTTCTGCTCTGTCACCGCGATGGCTCAGTTTGCTTCAACTCAAACACACAGACAGCACGGTCTGAGACAGACTTGCACTAGCAGCTCAAACACGCCCTCCTACACACACAGATGGTCTGAGAGATGCCTCTGCAATTAAGCTGATCCATTTAAAGTCTCACACTGTAACAAGCTGAAGGAAGCCTACTGCTGGATCTTGCTGCTCTCTGAGGCGTGCTGAATCCTCTGCGCTCTGTTGGGCCTCGAGGGTCTTTCTGTGTGACCGAGCCTTTTCTTAATTACACCTGAGAGCACAGAACAGCTGCTCCTCTGTCACATCTGCATCTCCATCAGTCAAGCCTATGAAGGGGTGTATGTAAAGCAAACTGGCAAAGATGTAACACCTTCTACCTCATGCCTCTCATTGTTTTTGCATTTTGCACTTTTTGCACCACATTTCTCTGCAAATAGCTCTTCTTTTCCTCCTTCCAGCAGACATTGCTCATCTTGTCCTGAGAATATTCATGAAAAAAAAGTCACAATTAAGTTATTTTTAAAACAAATGATGAGGAAAGTCCAAATTTCATTTTCACTGTGGGTAATTCATAGCTCAACTTCCCAAATATGACACCTTTCATAAAGTTGGTTGATTTTTAGTGCATGTATTTTTAACACTTGGGATGTATTTTTAATAGAAGTGCTTCATCAGAGGGCTGTAAAAGTATCAATGTTAGCAAAGAGCAGAGAAGGTTTCAAAATTACATGAAAGCTGCATTAATTTTATGGAAATAATACCAGAACAGTTTATTTCATAGATGTGGCTTCTTCCTGCAGCTGCAGCATCAGATATTAGCTCAGTATCAAATTAAGAACAAAAACAGAATAAGATTTAATCTTTAGATACCAGCTGTGCAAATATTTCCTCACAGAAACCATATTTCTTCTTTGGATATATTGGCATTGCTGTGGAACATAAATATTTATCAGGGCTCCAAAAGGTTAAGTGTGTGGGAGTGATAGAATCTGGCAGCTGAAAATATTGCTGAAACAAAAAAAAAAAAAAAAAATCTCCAGGTTGTTTTCCAAGATCTGAGGCTTCAACACAGCTATTAAAATACTTTTACATCGCCATGGTGTTCTTGAAAATAATAGACAAAATGTAAATAATAAATATGACGTTGGATTATTTAACCCTTGATATTTCTTCATGTGTAGCTTTAAAGAGCTTCAATATATTGGTATATGCTTAAGGTAGCACACTTTCAACATATTACCTCAGTATTTTATGCCGGCATGGGAGGTGGTGATATGATTTTCTCACCCGCAGAGTTCACTTGAGGGCGAGACTGAGAAAGCAATTATTGAGTAAATATGCAACAGGAATAACAGTCGTCATCTTGTTCTCTCATAAATACTGCATAATCAGCAGCCTTTGGGGCTAAAACATAATTCTCAACTGCCAAAAAATTGGCATTTCTTAAGTGGCCAACTTAAAGCTTGCGCCACTAATAAAATGCAGAGCTTGACATGTATACCTGATACAAAAACGGTTTCGGTCTCTAATTTCTAAATTTGGGCTTACAGCAACAGTACAGATTGTAAAATTTTAAATTCATAACTCACACATTTAAATCATGTTCAGACTTGAAATTATTCATATATAAAAGTCACTTGAAATGACACGTGGGTGCTAACACAGTAATTTGTGCCACCTAGCCTTCAGGTGGTATCGGTGGTGGTGCTTTTTGGAGGCTTTTAAGTCCAATTACCTGGGTTACTGTTGGGCTATACAAAAAGCCAGTCCTGGAAGTCTATGCTCCAGCTTTGGTGAGTGAAAGTCAGTACAGTAGGTATCTGTGTTGATGCAGAAAAGGCATGGTGAGGTCTTTTTCCATTGGGTGCAGAGCAGCTAAAAATACAGAATGGTAGCCTAGCAGTACAAAAAATTCAGTGCAGCAGAACATTTGATTTATTTACAGTTAAAATCAAGCTCAGGGACTTAAAAAAAAAACAAGAGCTAAAACACTCCATGTTAACAGTCCATATAGTATGTACATGCTGCAAATGCTCCAAGGCAGTTCTACAAACAAATTCATGGAAAAATACCACGTCTTCCTTGAAATCCAAATGTAAACTCCATCTTGTTTCTTCCTGTTGCTCTGCTGGGTTCCTGCGCCATGACTCTTTTGTTGCCTGACCTTAACTGTCCTGAGCTTCCCTCCTCTAAGCAGGGAGGCTGAGCAGGCGTTAATAATTTCCTTGATTAGGAAGATGAGGGTAGAAAGTAACAACTTTTCAAAATAAAAGCATGCAACAAAACAACAACATGCAAATATGAAACCAAACTAATACAACACAGAGAATAAAACATTAAAATTACACCCACACAAGCATTAACTGAACCAGCAGGACCTGTATGCAGTAGGTCCTTCTGGTTCCAAATATCCCGACATATTGGCAGCCAAAATTGAAATCCCCATGGGTTTCATATGCAGTCTGTGATACTGGAGGTTGCTGTGCTGTCCCAGATTTGATTTTAGTCATCCGAGGGTGCTTTGTACTTTGACCCTTGCAAGCTTAAAGTAATGCTGCACTGCACTGATAGGAGGAAATGATTCAAATATCACAACAGATAAGGCACTTGAGCAAAATTTCCCTTTGTAGCTGACACTGCTTTTTTTTTTGTGCCTAAACCTGAATGAGGAGGTGGGTGCCACACCCATGAGTTAATCAACTGTGGTGTAAAGAATCAAAGCAGAGGAGCAACCAAAATAGGTACATGTTTTATCTCATTTGTTTGAGCTGTTTGAAAGCGTATGTGTGCACTCTACACTTTGTGGTTTTCAGGGAGTGTACAAATGAGCCGCTAGCTCTACCTTCATATTTATAATTTATAGTAAAAGCTTGATTTTCTCCTTCACTAAATAAAGCACAAGACAGGATAAGTGATTGATTTTACACGTGTAAGACCAGTAATGTTTTCTTTTACTGGTGAAACAGTTAATACTGTTGACCATTATTTTAGCCACTGAGACTTATCGACAGCATATTAGTGGAGAAGCACCCTTTAAAATAATGTTATAACCTTGCCTCACTTTACAGCACAGATAAGATTCATTGTTCTGAGATCAATCAATGAAAACCTTATGGCCAAATTCATTGATGCAGCCATAAATGAAACACACAGCAGATGTGCAAGTTTACTTTGTATGCGGCAGGTCGTGAGCACGTCTGTAAGTGTTTTACTGATATAATAAAAATATTATTATATATTTTTCACTTTTATGATGATTTCTAATCATACACACGTAGGTTGGTTTCCCCGAGTTTGACAATAGCGAGCCTAGGGCAGAGGGACTTATGCATTATTAATGTCTAACCAGGACCCAGCGTTACCGAGAACCCGAGGGAGATCAGGAGTGTTTCAGCGGCCTTGCTGTGGAGAAGCTCAGGGCTTATTGTGTGCCAACTGCTGCATATTAATTCTCAACATGGTATTGATTGAGTAGATGATCAAAGTCCAGTATGACTGCAAGAAAGAGACCAGCATTTGTACTCTCTTTGTGGAAGTTCTTCTGGATGAACAAATCATCAGCAGGTAACATGATAACCATAATGAACAAGTTTCTACGTCCTGTTTTGAAAATATTTATTCAAATACATGTGAGCTTGAAAATAAAGAGACTCAGTTTTGTGAGCAAGGAACTGTGCCACTGCAGCAGCACCTCATATTTTCTTAAAACATAAACTTCCTCAGTATAATATCACGTTTAATAAAATGCACAGTTTAATCAATATAAACACAGTCAGCTAGTCAATAACATGCAGTTTATAATCACTTTATACATTGTGTCTTATTTTGTGTTTCCCAAACAATAAACTGCAATATCGGATCAATACTGATGTACACACTGCAGCAGTATACTGCTAAACTTGTTCAGGAGCTACAGATGACATTGACTGAATATTGCATATGTAATTGTATTCAATAAGTTTTACAACAGCAGCAGAATTTGCATACACACATGTGAGATATGCAAACGCAGATGTATCATCTAATCCATCTGGATATTTTGAGGAATAATTTTGTAACAAATTTTCATGGTTAAAAAACAACAACAATATATTGCTCTGGTTTCATATATAATAACAATACATCATATGTTTAGTTACAGATGATGGAAGGTGATTGTCTCCCTGGGAATCATTACTGGACTCTGCTAGCATGTTGTAAGTCATTAACTGATTTCACAGCCTGCAGCTTTAATGTTTTGGTCCATTCTCATTTCTTTCATTAATCTGTTTTCCAGCAGCAGCTGTTTCCAGTAAGAGAAAAAAAAAAAAAGCCCTACAAGCCCACTGTACACTATCTGTTCAACACCAAACAACAAACCAAACAGCATTTAGCTGCTAAAGAGCCAGATATTTCCCTCAGGATTTCATGAAGAACAGAACTGAGCAGAAAGGAGAATGGATATTGAACTCACGATTATCAGACTTCAAATGATTGTTGAGGTATTTCTTGCCACTGTTTGCGCGCATATGAAAATGCAATTAGTTAAACTATTAACCACTGACTTGTGGTGTGAACGTGTTAGCATTAACTGTAATGACATTCATTATGTGCAGCACAGTGAAAATGGAAGCACCCAAAAGAGAAAAATATTTACTTCTCTGAAGCCTTTGACATTGAAGCTTACAGGGACTTTCTGACTGCTGCTCCTCCTGTGATAGGCAACAAACAATCTGTTGACAGCAGAGTAGCCCAACTGGTTTTTAGTCATCATTTAATGTTGCATTAGAGCCATGCAACATTTTTTGCACCATCAGATAAATTGAAAACATGATAGCTATGATCCTTTTGCACGTCACTGGCTGCTTGTTCTGTACACTAAACATAAAGTAAAAGGAAAAATCTCTTATTTTTCCACGTTTTCAGTCTTAAGTAAAAACAGGATGTTGAAATTATATTTTATTTTAACAAATCTATAGTCATCAGCGACTGACAAGGAAGGAGAAAATAACATAAAGGCAAACTGAAAGCATAAATACTACTTTTTCATAATAATCAACTGGTGAAAATAGTTACACATTTGTACAGATTTTACAGCACAGTGTGCATCAGGTGGATATTAAAATGTCTTGCAGCTATTTTACAAAAGCTGAGCAACATTAATCAGATGCAGTTAACCTTTCAGAACAGCTAGGATATGTATCCATCTTTATGTCTGCTTTTGCTGGTTTTCTCTTTGACCTCTTCTTCACCACCACTATTGTGACAATCACTACAGCTACCACCAGCAGCAGCACCACTACTGCCACCACAACATACGGCATATGCGGTGGTGGAGGACTGCTGGGTAAATTCAAAGTGATCTCCTGTTTAAAAATACATTCCAGAGACTCTGTCCACTCGTTGTCCATTTCATCTTCTTCAGTACCTTTGTCATCATATTCTGTATCATAATCCGTATAATTCCCTGCGAAATCCAGGGTTTTAACAACAGCACACAAGTACTTCCCTCCATCTGACACCTTCAGGTCGTTGATGGTCAGCAAAGTCCCATCCTCAGATAGAGTCACTCTGCCTCGTAGATCTTTAGGGATGGGAACAGTTTTGTCCTGTGAGTCGTGGATGATCTCATAGTGCCCTGTAAGTCCATAGCGGTGCCACTGCACTATACCTGAAACATCTTGGCCACAATCACACATCAGGGAGACATTTTCACCTTCATCAGCAACTTTTTCTTGGAGTTTGTTTTTGGGGCAAAGAAACAATGCATAATGCATCTCACGTGAGGGGGAGATGCATGAATAGTCTCCAGTGTAGTCTGCAAAGATGGCAGGTATAACCAGTGAGAAGTCATCAGCTGATATGTACATTGGACTGCCCCTCGTGTTACCATCAATTCTTCCCAGTGGAGTTTCCCACACCTGGACACCCTCATCAATAGAACAATTTAGAAGCACTCTGTCCCCCAGTGAGACAAAAACGTCCTTGCTTTCACTCTCATCTGGTGGGTGCATGGTTTGGAAACTAAGACAGCTGATACCTTTCATCACAACACACTTAAAGTGTGTGGTTTTCTGTAACATGTTGTTGAACACGAGCAATGCACCGTTGTCTCTTACATCTACCACACCTGCAAGCTCCTTCACCAGAGGCTTCAGCGAAACACTGCTATCCAGGAAGAGTGTGGGCTCATAAGACGGATACATTTCATGGTACCAGCGTACAGATGTTCCCTCAGAGCCAATAGCACTGTTATTGCACAAGATCTCAGTCCCTTTACCGTCTTTACTTACAATTATGTCTTCAGATTCAATCTGCTCCTTACACACAGTGAGCTGCTGTGTCTTCTGGTTGATTATCGTCTGGTTCTTCCAACATTCCCTCCTATAAATCCCAGAGTCCAAGTGAGTGAGGTTACTGATTTGAAACCCGAGCAGGTTGGGATCGTCACTGATGTGGGTACGACCCTGTAGGTCTGCAGGTGGTGTGTTGGGCATGTTCTTGTTTGAAGAGTTGCCAAGTAGTTGGTCTCCCTCTGAAGCAGATCTATAAACAACAATATAATCCATTCCGAAACAGTATCCCATCTCAATAACTTCGCGCTCTGCCCTGACAGCAGGTTCTGGGTTGTCACTGTAGACCTCATGAAGGAGGAGGAGAAGGAAAAGCAGGAACTCTGTAAAGTTGATGCAGGTCATGTTGTCTGTTTCTCCCAGGTGACTCTGAAAAGTGCAAAGCCTGTTTCACTTTGGTGTGACACTTTTGTCCCGCCTCCAGCCAACATCAGTTTCCACCTCTTCCACATTCTTCCTTAAACACATACTCAGCCTCAGAGTGACAGACATTACAACACACGCAAACTTTCACACTGTTATGCGCATACAAAGACAGATATATACATGCACATACATGTACGTTTGCTTTATGGGCAATAAGAGCAGGTGGAAAAGCATTACAGTTATAAAGTCATTTATTTGATTTTGACAAGGCTGAGTCAACAAAGTTAAAGGAAAGCCAGGGGACAGAAAATAAAAAGCTGCAATCCTGGTTGCTCATTAACAGTGTTGATGTGCAGTTGGACAGGTTTTCATTTAGCTGTGGGTGCGGTCTGTCGCTATGGAGGGAGTGTTCCTTTCACGCAAGCTTGATTGCAAACTTTCAAATGCATGCACTGCAAGATTTGTGTACCATCATATTCCTATTGAGTGAGCAGACTAATCTGAACTAAATCTAAATGTCTCAGGTAACCTGTAGAAGCAGATAAAGTTTCTAGTACATCGCAGCTCTCTTTATCTTTTGTCACTGCGAGACAGCACGAAATATGAATCCATTGCTTTGTCAGTTTATTACTCAAGTGAAGTTAAAAGTGTTAAATGTGTTAATACAGAATGGTTTGTTTGCTTGGCCAGTCCTCTGCCCAGTTTTTTTCGTTTTTTAAAAATCAGTCCTTGAGCTACTATCATCCTGCCAGTCACAGCTATGATTTCACTTATTATATTACTGCATTCATACATGTCATCAGTGATGAGGTTTATTAACCTGATGAACAGCGCATTTCTCAAATACAACACTTCTCACTAGCAATATGTTCTTAAAAACTGCGTCTGCAGCTCACAATGTGAAGCTGACTTTCTATTTTACAACACTGTAAAGTTGATAAAACAATCACGGCTTATCTTTGCGTGTGCTGTATAAATCTCACAGTAAAGCATGCTCTATCTTTCGATATCTTTCTTTCACAGTGTCTCAGGTTGTAAATGTCATTGTTTGTTATAGTAGGTGGAGGACAGAGTGTGATCATATCAATGGGAAAATCCCTTACCTGTGTGGAAAACAGGTTAGGTGCTGGTTTTAATAGAAATATTGATGTCTGTAAGACAAGACGGGGTCTTGTCTTACAGACAATTTGGGCAAAGATAAACAAAAGAGACTGATTTTCCCAGGATTCCCATCATTGAGAAAACTGATGAATGATAGTTTCTCTCAGGGAAGCCAGTGTCTAAAAGATACAAATTGCCCCAGCAGGTACAGATGGAAAAAAAAAAGAATCTCCACTTTGTCTCTGATGGTGCTGTTTTTCTTCATGTTGTGGTGACTGTAACTTGGTCACAGCTGTGTCTTTTTAACATTTGTTCCTCCCTATAGCACCGCTTTTAAACAATAGAAAATAACAGTAAGTATGTGGCAATATAGTTGTTTTAAGTTTTGGCACGCTACACACACAAACTAGACATTTATCACTAGAGCTTTGCAGGAATCAACAGTCTCTGTTTCATTTAAGCATTGGCTCGATGTGTCTCTTTATTTTGATTTCATAATTTTTCTAAATCCCTGTTTATGTATTAAATTCCTCATTCCTGCTGCTACAAGAGAAGCATTGTTGCAAAGAAGGTTAGATAAATGAATGCATAGCTCAAACTCAGTGAAACAGTTAACAGGTTGACTGGAAATAGAAGGAGACTGAAAGGGACTGTTTATTCTGCAGGATGAGGCTCACTTGTTGATTTGATTCACTGCTGAAGAGAGTTCCTTCCCATGACGCTCAAGTAAACCAGTAGGGATTTTTAAAAAAAATCTAAACCACTGTTACTGCACTTGTGTTTGGACACAACTTAACAAACCTGCAGGTGCACTGCGATGACCAGCTTACTCCTATGAGCATACTGGGTTATACAAAATCTCTTTTCCTTTCAGATATCACGATCATCTGTTTACTACTTTATGAACTATAATGAACATAGATACTCACTTAGCAGCAGCAGAACAGCTTGCAGAGCTGGTGATCAAGCATCATGATTAAGCACCTACTGCAAGGAAACTCCTGTGTGTTCAGCTTGGCACTGATTACATTCATCAGAGTCCCACATGCTGCAGGGTTTTAGCAGAACACAAGCAACTGTTTGAGATACAGATTTTTGGCAAAATAATTAGCGTTAGCACATGAAATAAAACAACACACTTCTACCCTGACCTGTATGTAAAAGAAATTTCTTAGGTTTCAATTGAACTTATAGCTAGTTGCCTTCCTTTGCAGTACCAGTCATGGCCTCAGTGTGTCGCTGTGACACACCACACAACACAGGCTGCACACTAAAAAACAGCAAAGATCACATCCTCTGGTGGCTACTAAAGGTAATTCATTTTGCAAATATTTTCTTATTCTTTCCAAAACCTATTTACACATCTCTGTCCAATAACTTATGATAAATGAGTGGGTACACCACATGATACATGCTAACAGTCCAGTGGGACTGCTTGTCTATTCTAGATGCTAGTGGGCATGCTTTGTACCCCGCAGTTAGGGTTAGCGCTGGGCAAGTAGGAAACCCTGGATTTAACTGAATTCAGAAAAATATAAGTAGACAGATAAGTTTAAATTTATATCAACTAAGATTGAACCTAATGTTGTCCATGAACACTACAGCCTGCTCACCAGTCCAGCACAGTGGATTACTGTAAACATTTCCATAATATAACAAGCTAACTAGTTTAGCCTCCACTAAATGGCCTAGTACTTTCATGCAACGTTTTAATAACGCAAAATTATATTTCAATATGTTTTTCAAACCTTTCACATTATAAATACCTTTGAAAATAACCTCAAATCTTCATTTCCTGACCTCTTTTTCTCACTCTCTTCTCTTTTGAGCTGTTTGAAACATTAGAAATAACCTTTCAAACATGGACTCTGTTTATGTTCACTCATCTTCTTTAGCACTATTCATAGCCCTCACATAGATGCTTAAGTTCCACAACAACAGCTTTACTGACATTTGCAGGTTGAACACGTCACAGTAAGGAGAAGAACAAATGAATTCACTGAGGGTGTAAACCTGGTGTAGGATGACATTACTTTCTTAGAACTGAACAATTATCTCTATATTGTTATCAGATGCGATTATTCATTAACAGAAGGTACTGGAATGCTGTTTCAGATATAAAGGGGTTTATTCAATCCCTCTTTATTTCTAGCATGAGTCTTCAATCAAAATACTCTAAACTTTCTGAGAAGATGTAACTGATACATTTAATTAATGTCATGGTTCTGGGTCATTTGAGCCAGCATTTTGAGTTTTTATGTTGTAAGGTTTTACTTTTCTATGATTCAGTATTGAGTTTCGGTTCCCTTTAATTTTCTGAGGTTATTTGTATTTCATGCTTTCTTGTCACGGTCTCATTCCGTTTCCTCTCCGAGTCCCTCATGTCCTCTGTGTCATGTTGGTGTGTCTCGTCTTGCTTCCCTGAGTACACGTTCCACTCCTTTCATTCATTCCTTGTTCCCAGCTCCTGTGTCAACTTGTGTGTTTTAGTCTACATCTTAGTGTTTCCTGTTTTACTTTGACAGTCTCACGTCCTATGTGCAGTGTGTTTTACTTTGCTTCCTCTGTGTCATTATGTCTATTCGTCCCAGGGGTGTTCCCATGTGTTTCCACTTCCCTCGTCACCCCTCTGTGTATTTATTAGCTGTGTCAAAATTCAGGGGTAGCATGCTTTGAAGGACCCACCCAACCTACTATGTAGGGCGGGTCCTTCGAAGACAATGTAGGCTGTGAAATGGGACAGTCTTCTAGCCTTCGTTTAAGTCCGCCCTTACTAAGTCCTAACCCTTACCGGCCAAAAACTTTAAAATGTCGCTCCATTTTTTGTGCATTTTTAATTCTTGAGGAGCTAGAAAAACGTTATTGTCGTCGCCGACATGTTTTGTACCTTAGGCTTATCAGAGACAATCATATCCAGGGAAAATAATTTTCTTTAATCTACACACATTTAGGAATAACTTAGCTAGTTTCATGGATAATTTCAGTGACTGAATGATTGCCGGTCATTCGTACACATTTACTGTAATATATAAAATATGTAAACTAAATCTCTTTGAAACTTATAGAAGAACATTTTCTATTGCTATTTTTTTCTATTATTTATTTGATCCTGTAACTTATTTGTATGAATAGATGGACTGTAAAAATGTAATAAAGCTGAAAACAGGGTTATCTTTGAGGTCACAAAAAGGCTTAGTTAAGTCTTTTCACAGCGTGTTAGTATATGTTACTTAAGCTTAATAATCAGAATAATGCTTTGATCTCTTAAAATAAATGAAATCATACATTTCTATCAAAACTGTTTATGTTGTTCTCCACCTTTTCCTTAACCAGACCAGACCCTGCACTGCAGGATTAACCTGAGTGTCCCAGTCCTGGACTGTTTTTTAACCAGGAGGACCCCAGGCCTG
>NW_024582488.1:1587836-1588780 GCF_018398535.1 Haplochromis burtoni | reverse complement strand
TTCGGCACATCGCTGTGACGTAATCAGTCTACAAATGTGTCCTCGGGAGGATGCAGCCCATGAATTTGGACACGACCAAACACACTGTGTTAGAAGGAAGATTGCTACGAACCATACTTAAAAGCAGCTCAAAAGAAAAAGGACGTCATAGAGACAGATTACGTCCGGATGCAAAGAGACGATACTTGCAAAAAATAACGTGCATTGGAAATGTGGACCCATATGAAATACGGCAGTGGAGTAGAAACCCTGAAGACCAACCGCGATTGACTTAGCCTGTTATATTTTCCTACCTTGTCTGTGGAGTTAGCGCATACACAGCGAACTAATTTCTCAAATATAAATGCCTGGAGGCGCACATCCAATTCACCAAGGACTGGGTACAAGATTTGTCTATTTTTAAGCCTCCACGTCGTGAATTCGTCGTCATTCAAACAAAGGTAAGTCAGCTTGAGAACTGCGAGTCAAATGCGTTTGATTTCCTCTCGAACATTCAGATTAGTGCAGCATAAATTCATTCATGAGGGTGAAATAACAGTGAGAACATGTTGAGGCTCTGTTAGATGGATAACATAGTGAGTTCAGTGCATTGATGTGACATTGTCCTGAAGCATTTAGTCATTCTCTATGGTTAAAGAAACTGCACTAATTAATTCACATTTATTATAAATAATCCTAATTATACATATTGCTTCAGTGTTTATGTCCCGTGTAACTAAAAATACATTCTATTTTGGTTTTATACATTGATCAATGACCTGCAGAATCTCCTTATCATATTAAGTGATTCATAATTGTCTCTTAAAGTCAAACTTTATGTGTAATTATTGTTGGGGATTTTAACATCGATGTGGACAACGCTCAGGACAAAGGGACCAAAGACCTGAGTAACACTCTGGGCAACTTTGGGCTGACTCAGCATGTAACAGAGGCCACACATAATA
>NW_024582488.1:1573014-1579576 GCF_018398535.1 Haplochromis burtoni | reverse complement strand
GACCAGCTAGCACTAAATATTAGATCATGATCTAATATTTAATAATAAACATTTTTTTTATATATTATCTCTAACAAATTAACGCCAATGCAATTGTGATTAAAAAAAATAGCAAGAAAAAATAAAAATAGATGCAGCTTACTGGTAAGTTGTTATGGTGAGCTATTTTTAGAACAGGCCCGCAGGCGACTCATGTGGTCCTTGCGGGCGACCTGGTGCCCGCGGGCACCGTGTTGGTGACCCCTGTTGTAGAACCTCACATCAGTAACAATGTAGAATCCTTGTTGTTTATAGTTTACAAATGACAAAATGTTCACATAAAATTATGACAGCATTTAAATAATATCAGCCACTACTAGCATTCTCTTATTTACTGTCTCTTTTGAAAACTTATCACTACATATACAGCACAAGACTTTTAAGAGTATTTAACAAAAACATTTTTCCTGGTTTTACTACAACACTTGGGCACATATTCGCCCTCACATGGAAGAAGTAATCTGATTGGCATGGTGGTATGTAGCATGTAGTTTGAAGCAGGGATTTGGTAGTGCCCCATGTGTAGGAACCCAGTCAGGATTTGTTTCATCCATTTCATAGGCTGGTTTGCCTGCAATAATAAAAAACAATTAGCAACTCTATAAATAGAACGTATATCCACAAAATCACTCATTAGGATGTTTGTTCTAATTTGCTATGACCTCAGAGTGCATTGAAAATAAAACTAATAGGCTATAAAGAGTAATATGAACTTATTTAGATCTTACCTGAATGAAAATGTCTGGAGCACACCAACAGATATCTGGGGATGGTAGAGAACTGGATATCAGCTCGTCTCACAGCTGCTATTCAGGCTAGATGCCTTCTTTTGGTAACATCCGATACATAAGCTCCCCCATGTTGCTTCCAGGTGGAAAAGGATAAAAAGAGAGCCCATTTTCCAGCTTATTTCCTTCCCGATTGTGCAATCTAATATTACAACCGATAACACAGCAAGTGCGATCCATTGCTGATGCTTTCGCTCCTTTAGCCCTTTGTTTGGCCTGCTAAAATGGCGCCTCGGCGGTCACGCCCCCTGCGGTGACATCACGCGAGTTTTAGAAAATCTCCGTTTTCAGTGATTCGAAACGCAGTTTACATGTGGACAAAAGGTCCAAATGCATAGAAACAGCTGCGTTTTCAAGAATAGCAGTGTAGGTTTTGGACGTGGCACAAAAGAGTACGTTTATTTTATTACTACCTGTAACTTATTGCAGTTTACTTGTGTTTGCTTAATTGTTTACTAAATGTCTTTTGGGGGTGGGAGGGGTTAGGTGGTGGTGGGTGTGCTCCAGACAAAATGCAGCCAACATAGCGCTTGACCACTAATGGAAACATTACACTAAAGTAAACACTTTTCACTTCCAGAAACAGGTGCTTGCTGTGTTGTGTCAATACTTATTAGTAGTATATCATGATTATTATATTTATTATGGATTGTTTCAGACTATAGTGCTACTAGTCTTGTAGGCAACAAATTAGTTGCCTTTAATTCTTTCATCGGGATGATCTGATCAATATTCTTACATTGTAAAAACAAAAGGTCTCTTTAGACCTCTTCTAGCAAACATGGTTAAAACCCAGATGTCATCTCCTAAGTCAAAACTAGTTTTGATAAAACTGCAAAATTTGCACAAGAGACAGATGCATGCTAACCTTAATCCACGTAGTATAGTTATGTATTCAGACTGTCTCTTACAAAGTTAGAAATGTCAATTAGATTTTTGAGAGGAAGGAATTGGATGCATTTGTCTTTTAAAAAACAACAACAAAAAAACAACTGATCTGGTTAAAACATAGCTGTGAAAAGGCAGCCACACAATGTTTCCTCCATGTACAAAGACTGCTATTTTTTAGCCTATTTAAAATAATAATAATAATAATGCTTTAGGAGCCATTAATAAGGTGGCCCAGAGAGGTCAAATCCCCTGCAACTTAAGAAAACACATCAAATAGAAAAATACAGCAAAAGCAAGCAAAACACAGTGGACGTTGAATAAAACACAACAGAAATAGATCTTAAAAATGAAATGAAAGTTGAATAAGAAAAACAAAAACCCACAACAGAAGTTTTTTGAGGTGATAACAACGTGACTGAACAGTTGCGGGGGTGACAGAAACCAAAACGTGAAGGATTGCACGCTTAAAAGAAGCAGGGACTCATGTTGTGAGACGGAAGGGTAATGTATGTTTTAATCATATGATGCATATAATACGCTAGATATATATTTTCCTATTAGCTTATTTTTCCTATTAGTTTCCTTTATCCCTACTGCGACCTGTCTCTTCAATTACAAATAACTGTGCAATTGAGGCTTTTTATTATTGTTTTGTTTACTCTTCTTGTTGCCTTGCTGCTAACCTAATTTCCCTTTGAGGGGCAATAAAGTATTTGAATTGAACTGAACTGAATTGAAGCTGTTCCTTCACTTTTTTGTTCTTCTCAAAAACTTGTTTGTTTGGGGTTTTTTTTTTTTGTATAGGTTATTTTTTACCAGGGAAATGATGTCAGGGTTTCAACTCGGTTTGCTGGGCTGTTGCTCTCTGTATGATTCAAAACAAATGATCTACTGACAGAAGAGTGTCCTCACTGACTTTATTCATTGTTTGATATCACATCACTGCCACAATAAATTTTTCAGGTCATCTGACAATTAAAAAATTAGATAGCTACAATATTATTGTGTTATACTAGCACCTTGATTTTTTTTTTACATTGGATTTAGCATTAAAGCTAGAAGAGGACTTTCTATCAAAAGGGTCTTTGATGATTTCAGTCATAAGTCAAAATTATGTTTGAAAGAAACGATATTTTATCGGATTGCGGTGTGTGATATCCATAGTCATTTCTAGTTAGGAAGAAATTGGAAAGATAAAGGCATAAACTGAAAAAATGTCTAAAAACAGTCTTCTCATGGTATACAACAGGTGAAAATAGCAACACTTTTGATTTATGTACAGATTCTACAGCACAGCATGTGTCAGGTGGATATTAAGCCACCTTGGAGCTGTTTTACAAAGGCTATTAAGCAATATCGTTCAGATAGAGTTAACTTAGCCAGCTAACAGCCTTAACCAAATTTTCCTCGTGATGAATAAAGTATAATCAATCAATCAATCAATCAATCAATCAATCAATCATCTTCTCAGTACAGCCAGGATCCATATCCATTTTTACATACAATGTTGCTTCTCTCTGCAGTGGCAAAGGCCTTGCTTTTTTCTTTATTACTATCACTGTGACAATCACTACAGCTACCACCAGCAGCAGCACCACTACTGCCACCACAACATACGGCATATGCGGTGGTGGAGGACTGCTGGGTAAATTCAAAGTGATCTCCTGTTTAAAAATACATTCCAGAGACTCTGTCCACTCGTTGTCCATTTCATCTTCTTCAGTACCTTTGTCATCATATTCTGTATCATAATCCGTATAATTCCCTGCGAAATCCAGGGTTTTAACAACAGCACACAAGTACTTCCCTCCATCTGACACCTTCAGGTCGTTGATGGTCAGCAAAGTCCCATCCTCAGATAGAGTCACTCTGCCTCGTAGATCTTTAGGGATGGGAACAGTTTTGTCCTGTGAGTCGTGGATGATCTCATAGTGCCCTGAAAGTCCATAGCGGTGCCACTGCACTATAGCTGAAACATCTTGGCCACAATCACACATCAGGGAGACATTTTCACCTTCATCAGCAACTTTTTCTTGGAGTTTGTTTTTGGGGCAAAGAAACAATGCATAATGAATCTCACGTGAAGGGGAGATGCATGAATAGTCTCCAATGTAGTCTGCAGAGATGGCAGGTATAACCAGTGAGAAGTCATCAGCTGATATGTACATTGGACTGCCCCTCGTGTTACCATCAATTCTTCCCAGTGGAATTTCCCACACCTGGTCACCCTCATCAATAGAACAATTTAGAAGCACTCTGTCCCCCAGTGAGACAAAAACGTCCTTGCTTTCACTCTCATCTGGTGGGTGCATGGTTTGGAAACTAAGACAGCTGATACCTTTCATCACAACACACTTAAAGTGTGTGGTTTTCTGTAACATGTTGTTGAACACAAGCAATGCACCGTTGTCTCTTACATCTACCACACCTGCAAGCTCCTTCACCAGAGGCTTCAGCGAAACACTGCTATCCAGGAAGAGTGTGGGCTCATAAGACGGATACATTTCATGGTACCAGCGTACAGATGTTCCCTCAGAGCCAATAGCACTGTTATTGCACAAGATCTCAGTCCCTTTACCGTCTTTACTTACAATTATGTCTTCAGATTCAATCTGCTCCTTACACACAGTGAGCTGCTGTGTCTTCTGGCTGATTATCGTCTGGTTCTTCCAACATTCCCTCCTATAAATCCCAGAGTCCAAGAGAGTGAGGTTACTGATTTGAAACCCGAGCAGGTTGGGATCGTCACTGATGTGGGTACGACCCTGTAGGTCTGCAGGTGGTGTGTTGGGCATGTTCTTGTTTGAAGAGTTGCCAAGCAGTTGGTCTCCCTCTGAAGCAGATCTATAAACAACAATATAATCCATTGCGAAACAGTATCCCAACTCCATAACTTCACCCTCTGCTCTGACAGCAGGTTCTGGGTTGTCACTGTAGACCTCATGAAGGAGGAGGAGAAGGAAAAGCAGGAGCTCTGCAAACCTGATGCAGGTCATGTTGTGTCTGAGTGACTCTGGAAAGTGTGATTACTGAATGTCGTTTGCGACTTTGGTTCTGCTTAAAGCAGAACAGGAAGTAGCGGGGTTGGTGTGTGTGTGTGTGTGTATGAGTGGGAGTGAGGTGTGCACATTTTTATGATGATAGTGCTTAATAAAAAAAAGACATTCATCTCTGAAAGCATAATTGTCTAAGAAAATATACACAAAACATAGACTTGATACATGTCCAGTGACGGGGCACTCAAAGGAAAGAAAGATTTACAAAATCAAACTGGAGAAGCCGACACCATTTACAGCTGACAGAAAATACAACACAGTCTCTGCACTTCACTATTTCTTCCCATCTCTTTCTGAGAAGATGTAACTAATACATTTAATTACTGTCATGGTTGTCACTCATTTTGAGTTTATTATGTTGTAATGTTTTAGCTCTCTATAATTCAGTATTGTGTTTTAGTTCCCCTTTTTTATAGTTTATTTGGATTTCCTGTTTTCTTGTTGCGGTCTCATTCCCTGCTTCCAGTTCGAGTCTCTCATGTCCTCCGTGTTGCGTCGTTGTGTTTCCCTGTTTACATGTTCCCCTCCTTGTGTGTTATTTCTTGTCTCCCCTGTCCTTAGTGTACTTTCATGTATGTTCTCCCCAGCCAGTAATGCCCCCCTCCCGCATCCCTCTCTCTTTCTCTCTCTCTTTGTCTCGTCAAAAGTAAACTGACTATCACATGTTCTGCATTCTGTGTTTAGAGTTTAGTTTAGCTTTTCCCAGTTCAGTTATAGTTTAGCTCTTTCCTGTCTTTTCATTTCTCTGTTCTGTTCAGCCTTAATAAAATGTCTCGCTTTTGGTTTCAATTAAGTTCGTTTTCACGCTTGGTTGTTTGTCTGCGTTTGGGTACACTCCACACACCGACCAGACGGCTGTGACAATTACAGCTTAGATATTGATGGTAAAAGGTGATTGATGCACTGGGAATCACTGGATTACCAATGAAGTGTCGTTTGCATGATGTACGTCGGTCATTGGTTTCACTGCCTGCAGCTTTAATGTTTTGGTCCATTCTCATTTTTTTCTTTAATATCTTAACCAGAAGAAGTTGTTTCCAGTAAAAGAAGAAAAATATCCCCACCAGGCCCACTGCACACTGTGTTCAGCACCAAACAACAAACCAAACAGCATTTAGCTGCTAAAGAGACTGATATTTCCTACAGATTTTGTGAAGAACAGAAAGGAGCAGAGAGGACAATGGATGTTTGACTCATGGTTATCAGGTAGCCAGAAACGTCACATGAGTAGACTTGTGATATATATATATTATGTTTGTTTTAAATACACCACTCTTGCTTAAAAAACAAAAAAGAAAAACCAAACAACTGATGTCCTGCAGAATTTGACAATTACAAGCTACACTTAAGCTATTAGAAGTGGCTTATAGTCAAAGTAGCCATTCATTTTATTTGAATTTCTCCCCTTCCCAATTATGTCCCTCCATCTAAATTATTACCACATTACACCTTCCTCTGTCTCTTGCTCACACTGTTGTACGTACCTCTTTATCTTTTCTGGTACTTCTCTGCGACCGCTGCTAGCAACAGCAGCATCCTGTGATTCGGAGGGACTACTCCATAACCCGATGTACACCTCCCAACAAATGTAACTAAGCGTCAGGTCGATGCAGCACACTTCAGTACAGCTAATTTCTCTCATGCATTTCCAAGTATTGTTATGCTGCAGTTTTTAATTTATCAGTGAGAGAACAACAATCATCACCTCAGTGTAAAAAAAATAATATTATATCATCAGTATATGAATTCACAAATGTCAATAGATTCCTGGAAGGAGAGTGTTGAAAT
>NW_024582488.1:1518551-1568098 GCF_018398535.1 Haplochromis burtoni | reverse complement strand
TTGATTCATCAATCTTTAATTAAGTTGGTCCAACTTGAGTGCATTAAGTTGGAGTAACAGAATTGCATAATGCTAAAATAAAGCAATTTAATCACGTGGAAATTCTTTCCATGATTTTTTTATGTTCATTTAAAGGGTTATTTTTTTGAGTGTACAATGTAGTAGCCAACATTGCTAAAAGTGACAGTGAGGTGATGGCTGCAAGTTAAACAAGTGAAGTTCCTCACTGCAACAAATGAGATGAGAAACGAGACAGAATTTAGAAGTGCAGAAATGTGAATTGTTTAAGAACACTGGAGGGTCGTACTATAAAGTCCTTGGTGTGTTGTTTCATTATTTATTAGTAGTATATCATTATTAATATATTTATTATGAATGATTTCAGACTATAGTGCTAATGTAACCAACAAATTAGCTGCCTTTAATTCTTTCATCGCAATGATCTGATCGATGTTCTTACATTACATTAAGTTAAAAAAATGTCTAAAACAGTCTTCTCATGGTATACAACAGGTGAAAATAGCAACACATTTAATTTATCTACAGATTCTACAGCACAACATGTGTCAGGTGGATGTTAAGTCACAATGGAGCTATTTTACAAAGGCTATTAAGCACTAGACAGAGTTAACTTCTCAGTACAGCCAGGATCTATATCCATTTTTACATTTGATGTCACTTTTCTCTGCAATGGCAAAGGCTTTGCTTTTTTCTTTATTACTATCACTGTAACAATGACTCCAACTACCACCAGCAGCACCACCAGTCCTGCCCCCAGAGCATATGCAGTAGCATTACTGGCACTGTTGACTAATATGATCAGACTTATCTCCTGCTTAAAAATGCATATTGGTGGATTGATCCACAGGTGTTTATTGCTGGTTTCGTTTTCTCTGGTACCTTTTCCATCATTATCTATATCATCATCCGTAGAAGTCATCTCACTGTATTTTAAAACAGCACATATGTACTTCCCTCCATCCTTCACCTTCAGGTCGTTGATGGTCAGCAAAGTCCCATCCTCAGATAGAGTCACTCTGCCTCGTAGATCTTTAGGGATGGGAACAGTTTTGTCCTGCGAGTTGTGGATGATCTCATAGTGCCCTGTAAGTCCATAGCGGTGCCACTGCACTCTTTTTGGATCATCTTGGTTAATATTGCACACGAGCAAGACATTTTCACCTTGACCAACAACTTGATAAACAACAGATTCGCTGGGGCAAAGAAACAATGCATAATGCATCTCACGTGAAGGGGAGATGCATGAATAGTCTCCAATGTAGTCTGCAAAGATGGCAGGTATAACCAGTGAGAAGTCATCAGCTGATATGTACATTGGACTGCCCCTCGTGTTACCATCAATTCTTCCCAGTGGAGTTTCCCACACCTGGTCACCCTCATCAATAGAACAATTTAGAAGCACTCTGTCCCCCAGTGAGACAAAAATGTCCTTGCTTTCACTCTCATCTGGTGGGTGCATGGTTTGGAAACTAAGACAGCTGATACCTTTCATCACAACACACTTAAAGTGTGTGGTTTTCTGTAACATGTTGTTGAACACAAGCAATGCACCGTTGTCTCTTACATCTACCACACCTGCAAGCTCCTTCACCAGAGGCTTCAGCGAAACACTGCTATCCAGGAAGAGTGTGGGCTCATAAGACGGATACATTTCATGGTACCAGCGTACAGATGTTCCCTCAGAGCCAATAGCATTGTTATTGCACAAGATCTCAGTCCCTTTACCGTCTTTACTTACAATTATGTCTTCAGATTCAATCTGCTCCTTACACACAGTGAGCTGCTGTGTCTTCTGGCTGATTATCGTCTGGTTCTTCCAACATTCCCTCCTATAAATCCCAGAGTCCAAGAGAGTGAGGTTACTGATTTGAAACCCGAGCAGGCTGGGATCGTCACTGATGTGGGTACGACCCTGTAGGTCTGCAGGTGGTGTGTTGGGCATGTTCTTGTTTGAAGAGTTGCCAAGCAGTTGGTCTCCCTCTGAAGCAGATCTATAAACAATAATATAATCCATTGCGAAACAATTACCCAGCTGGATAACTTCGCGCTCTGCCTTGAAAATGGGTTCTGACTCCTCACTGTAGACATTGCTGAAGAGGAGGAAAAGCAGGAGCTCTATAAACCTGAAGCAGGTCATGTTGTGTCTGAGTGAATGGAAATTGCGATCACTGAACGGCTTCTTCATTGTGGTTTGCCACTTTTGTTCTGCTTACAGCAGCTGCAGAACAGGTAGTAGGGGGGTGGTGTGTGTGTGTGTGTGTGTGTGTGTGTGTGTGTGTGTGTGTGTGTGTGTGTGTGTGTGTGTGTGTGTGTGTGTGTGCGCTTTTATGATGATAGTCCTTAATAAAACAATAGTATTCGTCTCTGAATGCATAATTGTTTCAGAAATTATACAGAAAATATAGACTTGATACATATCCAGTGACTGGGCACTCAAAGATTTACAAAATCAAACTGGAGAAGCTGACATCATTTTAAAGGTGACAGAAAATGCAGCGCGGTCTCTGCACTTAACTATTTCTTAGAACAACCGCTGTACACTTCCTGGAACACAACCCAACACTGATGCTTCATTTTCCACAACTGCTATGTCAGCAGTGCTGCTGGCTGTTATGAGAGTCACTTTTACAAAATATCTCGGAGTGTTGTGATATTCACAGGTAAAGCAAAGGCATCCAGTTATCAAATAACACTTAATAAAAGGCTAGTGAAAGGCATTAATGCTGACTATAGTTTTGAGCACATAGCAAAAGACTATGACTGCTTTAGTCCAATAATAACTAAAGAAACTTAAGCTTGTAACTCTTCAAGACCTCCATAAGGAAATAATTTTTTTTTAATCTACTTACGATGTTATATTTTGAGTTGAGCTTTTTAACCAGTTACCTAAAGCCCTGCTTTCCCACCAAATAACCGCATTGATAATTTCCATCCATTGCTTGTTTTCATTTAGAGTGCAACTAGTCAATGCAAATAGCAAGTGCAACTAACAAGAACTCCAGTGATAATGACTGTAGTTATCTGTTTACATTTGGGTCTCTTATCACCAACTGCTAGTATCCCTTCTCCCATACCCTGGCTGTACTCAAAAATGTAATTTTACTTCAAATGGTGAAACAAGTTAGTAGTTTCCACCATTATCTGGAATTCTTTTTTTGCATATATTGCAAAGCCCTGTGGTTTCTTGAAGGCTGTTGAAGTAGGTCCCATTTTAAGTACTCAGTCATCAATGGATGCTGACACACAGCTTTTGTGATTGTCTTGTTGCATGCATTAGGGCACATGTGTCAAAGTCAAGGCCCGCGGGCCACATCCGGCCCGGCGTACATTTATATCCGACCCACGAGATCATTTTATATAGATGTACTATTATTGTTATGCATGGCCCGGCGATATGAGGCGCTAATAATATACAAACTACAGATCCCATAATGCAGCGCTGCAGCCTCCTTGCTGAACGCTAGGCTAACTGGGAACATTCCCGTGTCAATCAAGTCAAACTTCTGTTTATGAAAGTTTATTTTTTTAAGTTTATTTATTCTGGAATAATATTCCTGTCTGTTTTTATTCATATTTATGTTTAAAAAACATTGTTTTAGTGTGTTCAATAAATGTTTATCTTGTTTGGCCCGCGACCTAAAGTGTGCTTTGAGTTTTGGCCCCCTGTGCAATTGAGTTTGACACCCCTGCATTAGGGGATGTAAATGGTGTTGGTGGTGTTGCTATCACATTGAAGTCACAATATTACATTTTTATATCGTTTCAAATTTGTAATGGGATTATTGCAGATTATATGATATTGCACGGCCCTAGGTCAGGGACACTAATTGCCTAAGCAGCTTCAGCCATGGTGGGCTGCCACAAGCCAAAATCATCCTCAGTCATAACGTTGGAGATCAGGTTATAAATGAACAACAGCAAAGTTCTGCCTGTTTCTGCTGGAGGGTCCTTCGTTTTAAAAGGATTTTCCTTCCACATGTTACAGCTACTCATAGAATTCTGTCTGATTGTTGGAGTTTGGTTTTTAATATCGGAAGGTATTTACCTGATAATATAACATGAGTTGAGGCAGCTGTTGTTGTGATTTGGTGCTATATAAATAAAAGTGAATTGAACTACATTGAATTAAACAAAGCACCAACAACACGAGCCTGCAGTACCCGTTCTAACACTGCACTTGACACATTAACTTAAACATGAACAACTGTACGACTTTATGCATTATAAATTATCCACAAAGTTGCTACAGTATCTTTTCACGAGTCACACTGAAACTTTTCATCATGCTATTATTAGGAAATAGTTACGAGAGCTGTGATGGGATTTTTTTTACTAATGGTTTTTGATTGTTTTATGCTTTGCATGTTTGTTTGTTTTTTCACTTTTTATTTGCATGCTTTTATTTGGGGAATTACTTGGGATTTCAGTTCACATTGAAGTCTCCCAAGTTAAAGGCAATACGACACACCTGCTCTGTTAAACTTTCTTAATAATAGAGACAAGCCAACAGCAGGAGAGAGCCACAGCAGACCAGGCCAGGGGGATTAAAGAGTGACCTGTTGGAGCAAGCTACAACAGACAGAGGACAGATATCTGGACAGATATTTCGAAATCTGGCAGAGGGAGGGCATAGTGGTCTTGGTTTTTCAAGAGAGAGAGACTGTAGTGAGAGCAGGAGGCAGACAGACAGCATCTTAGCCCTTGTTGTATTGTGACAGTAAAGTGAGGATCACCCGTGGGCAAAGGATCTCTCTTTGACCCTTCATAGTACTAAAGAAGGATTGGTGTTTACTCAGCACTGACTGAGTGACTCAGCACTGCATGCTGACCTTCACTCACAGGTCAGCATGCAGTGCACACAGCGTGGACAGAAGACAAACAGGTACATGAGGGATGAGGGATGACAGGGGACTTTTTTTTATTGGACTTGTAGCTCTCTTTTAGGGCTTTGGAGGCACTTTACTGCAAAATCTTTTAGTTTTGTGGGGGTTTTCTGTATATATACTGTTTTAGAACTCTTTTTATGTTACTTAGTCTTTTAAACTCTTTAGTTGTTCCTGGCCCAGCCTGGTTTTACAATGTTATTTTATTGTAAATTAATTATTTTTTTGAACTCCTTGAGATTCCAGAGATTATGAGATAATTATTTTTAGGTGTGGTCCACTTAGTCAAAATGGTCTGCTTCTCCTTTCTCTTTTATAAGACCTATTTCCCTCAACCAGGGTCAACGACACCAAGGACAAAGATCAGCAACACCTTATTCAGATGTGTGTGCAAGCGGGTGTGGGGGAACTTTGAACCAGTATGATGGTGGGGATGTGATCGCAATGAGCTCCAATGAGAAGGGAAAATGTACTACAGCAGAAAATCTCATTTTCTAACATCTTTCCAAAAGCTAGCCTTACCACTGCCAACAACTGGAAAGATCAAATGGATGAAGCAAACAAAATCATGCCAAGTTCCTAGGTACTAGGTGTAAGTACCACTAAGCCTGTAAGCTTGGAAGCTTGCAAGCCTGTGAGGGTGAGCTGGTGAGGTTTTACAGGGCGCAAAGTACAAGGCATCACTGGACAAGATAAAAAGAGATCTGATAGATCCACTACTGAAGCCATAGAGAAAGCCACCAGGTAGGTTTGGATTATGAAGACAGATTAAGCGCCTTTAGGCAGCTGTTGTTGTGATTTGATGTGAAATAAATAAAACTGAATTGAATCCATTGATACCTGCTGCTGGGACATAAGCTGGGGTCTGATTAGCTCCAGAAGACGGCCTGGAAAAAGTCTGATGCTGAAAGACTGCATTACTCCAGGTTACATCACTCATCATGCATCTTTGTGTATCTGTGAGATAAACCCTTCTTCCTCCATGCAAGCTTGATTGCACATTTGTAAATGCATGCAGTTCAAGTTTTGTTTACCATCATCATGATATTGAGTGAGTGGACTAATCTGAACTAAATCTGCATTAGAAAACTTGTATTAGGTTATGTTTCTGGTATATTGCACTGTCACTTTTACTTATTTGTTTATTTTTGTCACTGTGAGAGGACACAAATTATTCATCCGTTGCTTTATCAGTTTAATAATGCAACAACTGAGGAATTTGTACAAGACACAAAAGCTGTCTCCTGTTATATCAAGCTAAGGGACATTGACAGTACATTTACAATATGAATGTGAATAGAAGACGGCGTCCTTATCAGTGTTACTAGAAGCCTTGAAATATTGCAGTTTGATTATAAAGTAACTGTCTGTGTCTTGTGTGAACTATTTTTTTGGTAGCTGTAAAAGATTTTAAATCTGTCAATAATAAACTGTTCGGCTTATTTACTTCGCCAGCCTTCTGCCCAGTTGTTTAATATGGCACCAGACTAATTAATAATAATACTGACTTTGACCTGCCATAAAACAACAGGTCACAGCTCATCGTATTACTCCACTTTCTCATTCTATGAATGCTGAGCTCTTTATAGCTGATTAATAGTACAACTATGAAAATCAATACTTCTCTCTGATGTTGGGTCCTTGGGTAAATACTTGCTTAACATTAGCAGCATACTGTAATATGAAGCGGATTTTCTGTTTTGCAACACTGTAAAGGTAACATAAACAAGGACAGATCTTATCTTCGTGCATGCTATGTAAAATCTGCATGTTCTTCTTGTAACAAAGTAGTCATTCTCTTGGATATCTTTCTTTCATTTTCACAGGTTTTTACTGCCAGAAATTGCAGTATGTTGAGGAGAGAGGGCAAACAGATAAGGGGGAAACCACATATCTGCACAGGAAACAGGTTAGTTGTTGGTCTAATAAGAGGACTTGGTCAAGATGGATTCATTGGATAAGTTGGATAGGTCAGTAAAACATACTGACTTGAGTCCCATTAGGCGATCTGGCAGAGATGCAAGTCTATGATTAAGAGCTAGTCTATTTGTAACCGATAGAATCACATCAAATATGTTGCAATATATTTATGTTTTAGGTCTTGCCAAGTCACGCACCAGTTACATCAGTTGAGTTATGGAGCTTCTTATTTCAACTTGCTGATTTGCAGTTACACAACAAGGTTGTTGTCTGTTACATTCTGCTATAAAGCCATGCTATGAAAGGTGTCTCTAAAGAGAGGTACACAGTTTGTTGGCTTTGCAACTAATGGTACAGCTACACTCCTGTGTAAAAAGCCCTAACATGACTGCCGTTCAATGCATTCATCACAAATTAGACCCTGCAGTCGATGCTGTAAAACATGCTCGAGAAGCCATTTTTACATATTTACTGATGAAACTCAGAAAGTCCACATAATAATGAATAAATGGGCTTGCAGATGTGGGTAAAAGAGGGCCACATGCCCCAGATCACCCCTCCACAGGAAGCAGAAAAAATAAATCATCAAAACAGACGATACAAGTACACCCTTAGTGCTTACATAGGAATTAAGTACCAGCCAGGTGCTGCTAATCAAATGCATTTGATTAACCGAAATTTCAGCAATCGTGGCCACCTCCATAAAAGCAGAGGTTCTGGCAGTTTGCTGGTGTGAAGCATTCAGGTGTGTTTTAATGCAATGCCAAAGAGGAAAAACATCAGAAATGATATTACAGAAGCAACTGTGCTGCCCATCAATCTGGGAAGGGTTAGAAGGCCATTTCCAATTCATCATTCTACAGTGAGAAAAATTATTCACCAGTGCAAAACATTCAAGACAGCTGCCAGTCTTCCCAAAAGTGGACATCCCAGCAAATTCACCCCAAGGTCAGAAATAATATGCAGTGAAATTGCAAAAAAACCCAAGAGCTACATCTCAGACAGAACAGGCCTCAGTTAGCAATATTGAATGTTACATTTTATGAAGGTAAAGTTAGACAAACACAAGAAATGCGTCTGTTTGGAATGCTTACTAAGAAAAAGCCTCTCCCAAAAGAAGATGGGAGCACAGCTTGGATTTACAAAGTTGGATCTCAACAAACCATAAAACTTTAGAATTAGAAGAATTATGAATTATGTACTATGGACAAAATGCAGCATACTACAGCTGATGAAAACCAATCACAGGATATAAGCAAAAACACCTCATACCAAATGTGAAGCGCTGTGGTGAAGGAGTAGGTTTGTTTTGCAGCCACAGGACCTGAGCACCTGCAGTCATGAAGCTGACCGTGACCTCTTTTGTTTACCTGCATTGAAGATTCAAATGTGAAGCCACCTGACAGGGAAATTATGTTATACAACAGGAAAATGATCTCAAGCACAGATGCTGCGATGAGACCTTGAGTGCATAAACAAAGACCTCCAAACCTCAATGAACGAAAGCAATGTTAGAACAAAAAGTGGACCAAAATTGCTTTAAAATCATGTGAGAGACCAATAAAGTCATATATAAAAGCAATAAGAAACCAGCATGAGCTGTGGGGGAGTTCACACACTTATTTAGAGTGTAATTCATTAGCAAAAAACAAATATTAAAAGCAAACAAACAACTGATCGAGTAGTTTTTTTTTATTTAAATGTGAATTTTTAATTTAAAAGCTCCTTAAATTTACATGGAATCTCTTGACACTTTAAGACATTATGTATTTTATATATCTACATTTTTTTTTTCTTCAGTGAATATTAACTTCAACCTTGCTTTACATGCAGCAGTAACAGCGTTAATTATAACAATGTTTGAAATAAGAATGATGACAGTTCTTGTGATTTCGAGAGTCTGCCTCTGTGTGTGTAACTGTGCTACTGCTATAGATAATGAATGTGCATATGTTGATTCCTGCGGTGACTACTGTTCCTCTGCCAATAAAAGCAATCACAGGCTGCTACGCACGGACTAGAACCAATAAGTGTTTTAATGTTAGTTTTACTTGACTTGTTTATGAGGCTCATTTTTAAATCAGTGATCATGTACAGAAACAATCATCTCAAAGATGGACAGATTAGAACAGGATCTGAAAAGGATCTTTTTTTTCCTTTCTTTTTTTTAACAAAAGCACTGACCTCTTTTCCTTTGAGACGTATCATCTGTTTACTATTATATAAACTATAATGAACCCAGATACTCACTCAGCAGCAGCAGCAGCAGCAGTTCCTGTGCTACTATATGGAACAGCTTGCAGAGCTGGTGATCAAGCATCGTGATTAAGCACCAACTGCGAGGAAACTCTCCGTGCATTCAGTCCAATTCAGCCCGGCACTGATTACACTCATCAGGGCCCCGTATGCTGCAGGGTTTTGAAAGAGCACCAACTGCTGTTTGAAATACAGATTTTTGTCAAAATTATTTCATTATCAGACATATGGGCTGCAATAAAAAGAGTGCTGCTTTAAAAAACAGAGAAGTTGGGCAAATTGGTATATCAAATAAAATAACACACTTCTACATCGACCTCTCTGCATTCTGTCTGTAAAATAATTTTTCTATTTAAGGGTCAGTTGAGTTTACAGGTAGCTGGCTTGCTTGCAGTACCAGTCAGGGCCTGTGGGTGTCGCTGTGGAACACCACACAACACAAAGTGTAGACGAAGGAATCGGTTTCATAACAAAACGTCACATCCTCTGACCGCTAACAAAGGTAATTCATTTTTGTTTTGCAAAGGTTTCCCCAGTGTTTCTAAAATGTATACATCTTTTGTCAGCAAGAATGAATAAATATTATAGTAAATGAGCTGTCAGCTGTATATTGAGACTATCTCGCATAGTTGTTAGCTCCGCTGGCACGCTCTGTACCCGGCATGACTCTTCAAATGAAAATGCTCGGGTCAGTGCAAGAAGGGTTGTATTTTGACATGGTCAAATAAATGCCGTCAGTCATACAAGCAGCCTCTGTGACGATGTAACGAACATGTTTATTTACAGTGCTGAAATAAAAAGCTTTGAGTAATAACAGGCTGCTTTCAAAGATGCTATCTACAAATAGTCGTCAACAGTGTCAGGTAATCGAGTTGGCTCTTGCTTTTCCCCTATGAAACATATGGCAGCAGCTGTACAGAGAGGCCATTAAGTTCCGATAAAAAGCCTCTGTTATGCATGCAAAGATAGGATGAGTGACATTAACTAAAGGAGCATGAAGCAGTGGAGTCAGAGCTGGAAGATGATGGTACAAAATGAGATGAAAGATTTAAAGTGTGTCAGTTTAGAAATAATAAAGGTAGATGAATCAATACAGGTTGTGCTTTAGAAATATCCCCCAGCTCTGCGTGTCTGGACCTTGGTTTTATTCGCTTAAAATTTCTGGAGTTAGTAAAACATTAATGTTGTTCTGCTGTCATGATGGGCAAAACCTCACAGAGCAAGGGTGACCACAAGCGTTAAATAAATGTAAGGATTGGTCTGTGTGCTCTGGTTACTTCTGTATTTTCTTTTCCTCCTTGTGTTTAGGGGATTGGTGTTAGGAATTTGCATCAATGCTGCGTTCGATCGCGACATTCCTGTGCCTCCGGTGCCAACCTGTCACAGCTCTACCTTTACACCTCAGATCACGTGCGACACATAGTGTAGCAGAGAACCAGCAGACTGTAGAAGCTCTTTATGATCTATCTGTGGACATCCAGAAGGTCCGGAAACTTAAAGGATGGGTGCTGCTTCAGAGTCCAGCCTATACAAAAGAAGTAGCTGAACTCCTAAAGAACATGGGGGCCTCGGGCCCCATCATTGCTCATATTTTAACAAGTCATCCTGAGGCTGTCCTCTGTAATCCTGAGCAGATTTACACTCAAAAAGAGCTGTGGATGTCTGTGTGTCCAAACCAGAGGGAGCTGGTTGGTGTCATTGAGAAATTCCCAGCCTCATTTTTCACCTCCTCCAGTCACCATGACAACCAGCGAAACAACATCTCCTACTTCCAGAGTTTAAACCTGAACAAACGAGTCATCACCAAACTCATGGCCAGCGCTCCTCAAAGCTTCAGCCGGCCAGTAGAGCAGAACGAGCTGATGGTCCACACTCTCCAACAGGCCTACCAGGAGCTCGGAGGGGAGGAAGCTAACATGAAAATCTGGCTTCAGAAGTTGCTGAGTCAGAACCCGTTTGTTCTTCTCAAGCCTCCAGAGGTGCTGAGGGAGAACTTCCTTTTTCTGAGAGACAAGGGCTTCAGCACACCCCAGCTGCTCCACCTGCTGTCCAGGCTGAAGGGCTTTGTGACTGAGCTGAACCCAGACAGTATGCGTCGCACTCTGCTGTACTCTCAAGACACCATTGGGTGCTCTGAGACAGAGCTGCGGGACATCATCCTCAGGTGCCCAGCTCTTCTGTACTACCCTGAATCTACTCTGGCTGAACGTTTTGAGGGTCTTCTCAGTGCTGGAATCAGCATGTGTCAAATCACAGCGACTCCAACTGTCCTAGAACTAACCACGCAAATAGTAAATTATCGTGTCCAGCAACTGAAGGCTCGAGGTTATGACATAAGGACAGGTAGTCTGGAGGTGCTAAATGGCACTAAGAAGGACTTTGAGATGAGCTTTGGAAAACTACAGCTCCGTAGGGAGAGACCACTTTTTAATCCTGTCGCCCCTTTAAAGGCGGATGATTGACACGGGTTGTATGGACGAACACTAACTGGATCCATGTCGTTCTTATGGGTATTTGTACTTTGTAAAAGATTAAAGTGTCTTAATTACAAATGTGCTTTCACTTCCACTTACATTATAATCATATGTTTGAATTTATTGCTGTAGTTAAATTGGATTAACTACAATGATGCCATTTAATCTGTACAGTGAATTTTGCCTGTGAAGATGCCTTAAATTTGAATCGGAATACTCTGGAAAACAATCTATTAAAGACTTGCTTCATAATTTATTTATTTTTTACTTGTATGTTTAAAACTGGGTTTTAAAAACAGCTGAAGGTACAATGCAGAGACTGTTTCATAGCCTTTCTCTTGCCAAACTCTCCAACCTCGTGGGATGTAATGTAATTAAAATCCAGTTAACAAGCTATGGTGTGAAGTGTTGTGAATGTTTTTTTTTTTTTCAATCTATTTAGGCTGTGTGAATTTTTCCCAATTGTAAAAAAAAAAAAGAAGTAAAATTTTCACTTGTAGTTCAGACCAAAGAGAAGTGTGATTGCACCCCAACATTCAGTTTTTACAAGTCTGAGGTGTTACAAAGAAAAAGCAGTGCACTTTCATGTAGGTGTAAATTCACACTGGAAGAGATGAGAGCGGCTATGTGCTGATTTATCAGACTGATATCAGAAAGTGAGACAAATGCAATGGCATCTTAATGTGTCAGTTTTTAGTGAAGATGCAGTCCCTTGTCACAAAAACTCCTTACAATAACGTCACATAAAACTCTGCATGACATGACAGCTCGGTGACAGACGTGCTGATTGGTCTATCAGATGTATCATGGAGAACAAACAAGGCCTTTCAAACCATTTTATTTACTGTCTGTGCAAGTGTCTCATTTTCACACAATGTTCTTGGCTGCACAACTGTTACCCTCAGGGATGAAATCTAACTGCGCCTCCGATTTTTATTGTTACTCTACAGATGGAGACACTTTATTAGAAGCTATTTCACTTCTAAAATGTCACTTCATTATCATTTCAAATGAATTCAAATGCACCCACGCAAGATAAAAAAAAAAATAAAAAAAAAGGAACAAAAGTGATGTGCCTTTGATTTCCGACTGGACCTTTGCAACCTTTCTGGCATTCAAAAAAAATCAGTAGACTTTCATTTCATTTAGACTAAATCGATTTTCCATAAGGTTTGACTTTATTAATTAAAGGTTTTCATGTCTGTGTGTGTCACGTGGTTCTAAAAAGGCTTTTGGATAAGTGCCCATGTTAGCATAAGCCACAAAATCAATATACAATCATACTAGGCATTGTCTAAACCAAGAGAGGGGACCATAAAATGTCTCATTTTGAATGTGTCTTAATGTTTCAAAGCCAGCAAAAGCCCTTGAAACATGCTTAAGAGTGCCTTTTAATGGAAGCGAGCATCACAGCTAATGAAGTCATGACTTTATGCCTCAAGGTCCCCTCACTCTTATAATGTAGACGATGGGGGTCACAACAAAGAGACTGAGGACTTGTGTGTCTAGAGGGGCGGGGGTGTACGTTAACAACCTCCCATCTGCTGCTGTCTGAATCACTCACCATGGTCCCGTAGACATGGCCGTAGCCATTGGGCAGATGATTCAAAAAGTGAGTGCATCTGGTAAAGAATTTGAGCTCAGCAGATGGATGTTTGACTAGAGTTTATTTTCCAGCCATTCACAACACAGAAGCCCTGAGGGGCTGCAGCGTTACCTCGAGTAAACTGCAGCTGACGAACTAAAGGTTTCTAACTCTGCACAGCGCTGACATTTGCTTTAATTCATCATGTTGCAAGGTTACAGTGTTCGTCTTTAGCCGATGCTTAGTAATGAATACGAGGGAGTTAATCGGGACATATCAAGGCGAGGCAGATGAGACGAGGTCTCAGGTGTATAAGTGGAAGTCATCTCGATTTCTTACCCGGTGTCCTATTGTCCTCAGTGGACACCCTCATCCTCCTGTGCTGAGCGCTTGAATTACACGGGCAGGCCAGAGAGGTTAATAAGTAGGAGTATAAATTGTCCTTTTTCATTTCAAACACACCAGTGGTTGAAACTCCCCGTGCTTAACATTCTGCTTTTATGGGTCATATCTCACAGGAAACAGATGACATCTGCAATTAGAAGATATGATTTCCAGCTGATGCAGGAGCTCAGACGACCACTGCTGCAGTAAATAGTCCTCATTTGAAGTCAGTGTGAGTTAAGCCCTGGCATTTTCATTTAGAAGTCTATTCTTCAAAAGCAGCGAAAGGAGGTGGAAAATGAGCTTTTCGCCACTTAAATATTCCACTAGGAATATTTGCCACTTAAATATTCCACTAGGAATATTTAAGTGGCAAAAAAAAATCAAAATGTCTTATGTTAACCAGAAAAGAGAACCAAACATTAGAATATTTAAAAAGTAATGTTTGGGTTTTATTCATACTAATGTCACTTGAGGATTTTCAGCTTTAAAAATGTGTTTGACTCCATGCTGTGAGTTGTTCTGGTGTATTTACATTTATATCATGAACTGGAGATGCTGCGTGCTCTCATCTCAGTTTCTCTTTCCCCACCTACACTAGAAAGTTTGTTTTCTGTCACCCTGATGACACCACACAAATATACTTTACATTCTGCAGGAGGGAAATAAATGTCACATTGATGGATGTTCAATAGCAAGAAGTAAATAACTTTCTATATTGAACGTTCCATCCGAGATTCACAACTTTGAAGCAGAGAATCATCTGTCACTTGGTGAAATCTCACCTGTTGAGGGCTGTGGTCTGTTAGACAGCACCATCGTTTATTCACTCATGACTGAATCTATCACTTGATCAACCACTTGAAGCAACAGTTGCCGGTGCCTAAACCTGGGACAAGTTAAAATATGCATGCCTTTAAATAGCAGTCTTTTTTTTTTACTGAGTTTTTACTGTTTCTTCAAATAACTCTTGGGCAGTATCAAAAATCAGATTTTTGAAAGCAGGAGTAGGTTTGAGTCCTATGCTTCTACTGTTCTTACTAGGACAGCTTATGAAAGAAGATTTCAACCAATCATGTCATCAAGCCCTGTCTTTTTAGTAACATATGTTGTATATACAAAAACATGTGCACACGTGCTTTGAAAATGAGTTCAGAGGAGAATTGCCAGACTGCTTTGAGCTAGTAGGAAGGCAACAGTAGCTTAAATAACTACTCATTACAATCAAGGTGTACAGAACAGCATCTCTGACCACACAACAGACCTTGAAGATGGGCTACAGCAGCAGAAGACCACACCAGCTCCCACTCCTGTCAGCTAAGAGCAGCAAACTGAGCTCACCAAAATCAGACAATAGAAGATTGGAAAAATATTGCCTGGTCTGAGTCTCGATTTCTGCTGCAACATTCAGATGGTACAGTCAGAATTTGGTGTAAATAACATGAAAACATGACCCCATCCTGCCTGGATCAACAGTTCAGGCTGCTGATGGTATAACGGTATGGAGGATATTTTCCTGGTTCTCTTTTTGAACCCCTTTCATTTAAATGCCACAGCCTACCTGAGTATTGTTGCTGGCCATATCCAACCCCAGTGTATACCCATATTCTCATGGCTGCTTTCCAGATATTGTGCTGTGTTACAAAGCTCAAATCATCTCAAACTGATTTCTTGAACATGACGAGGTCAGTGTACCCAAATGGCCTTCAAAGTCACCAGATCTTTTTCCAATAGAGCACCTTTGGAATGTGGTTGAGCAAGAGTTTTGTTTCATGGATGTGCAGCCGACAAATCTGCAGCAACTGAAAAATGTTTTTAATGTTATAAAAACAGAAAAGAGCCGCCCTGACTGTTAAGTAGTTTTCTTATCATTTATTGTTTCTGACATGTGTAGTGAAAACTGCACACGGATCTTGTCAAAGTTTGTTACTGTGCGTAAGATGGACTCCAGGACCAGTGCTTTGTGCAAAAGGAAAAAGTGAAAAGATTTTCTTCTAGAGGGATTCAACAATGAACGATCTGTCTTTTCATTTTAAAAGAGAAAAGACTTGGAAGGATGAAGACTGAATGAATGCTTGGTGACCTTTTTCTTGACCCTTTGTGACTTCCATGCAGGGGATGAGACAATCCAAAGCGTGGGTTGGTCATGCTCTTATTCAGGAATGGGCATTTTAGGCTGCAGACTGTGACATTAATACCAGTGTTAATAGCATTTCTCTTGCAACAGTAAACTAGACATGTGCCAAAAGCCTCCTGTTCTAGTTAAAAATATTTCCTTGGATAAAGACCCCTTTGTATTCCTCATTCTTTTGGGCTTTTTAGCAACAAATGTTCCTCTTGTAATTGGATTAGTGAATAACTGTGCCACTGTGTATCCTGTCCCCGTATGCTCATTTCATTGGCTCTGATTAGATATCTACTCAGGTGGTGGTTGGTTTGAGATAAAGACTACATGAAGTCATCATAACAGAGGTCTAAGCAAAGTAGTGATGGATGCTAGACAGGAAGATAAAAACTCCCAGAAAACTCTCACTTAGGTTTATAGTGAAACACTGATCCATGAAGTCTTTTTGATGGACAGTCATACACTCACAGACAGTCTGTGGAGCTTTTTAGTGCTAAAATATATACATAGTTTACTCATAATTGAGGTGTTTTCTTGTTCTGATTAAGTTAGATTTATTTACTGAGCAAAAAAATGCACTGGCTAGAAACAAGAGGTAAAATATTGATAATTAGTTAACAGCAGCGTGCTCATAAGCTTTTGGTCTCTTGCCTCATTGATATATCTCCATCTACTGGCTAAAGGGATCACATACAGCCAGATAAGAGTAAAGTATTTTATTAATACTGAGAAAAACAAACAAACAGTGTCAATTACTTCTCCATTAAAAATTCACCGTGTACTTATGGTTCCGTCTTTAAAAACATCCCAAGAAAAGCCGGTATCAACAAATACGAGTCTCACTATTTTGAACTACCATGGATTTAAGCAGTAACATTTTAAATAAGACATATTATAATGTGAAAGCACACAGGTGGAGTTATTAAATCATCACTTTCTAAACAGGCACCTGTCAAGCTGACTGAAAGGGTAATAGATCTACTGTGATACTTGGAGTACTGGCATTGATGCAGGCTGCTGACTGACTCAAGCACATTTTCTGCGCTGCATTAAAATGACTGAGTGGGAGGACGAGATAGGAACACTGCCAAACGACAGGGCAACAGGAGAAAGTGACATGCCAGATCTGATTATAGTAGCTTAAAAAAGAGCAGAAACTAAAAAAAGTAAAATAGTTGAGCAGCAAGCACTGCAGCACTGTTGGAGTGTCTGTACTTAAAGTGGCTATGGACTGCAAAGACAAAGAAGTCACATTTATACTGTTTGAATTATTCATCGACTACATTACTAAAAGTCTTTTTTAAGACATTGGCATTTCTTTAATTAAAAAAGGTATTCTACACAGTGTCGGCAGTGTCTCTCTTGAATACTTGGTATTTGAACTTAATGCCATTCTCCTCTTGAATTTCACTTGGCACACCGGGAAATCTTATTTGAAAACAAGAGAGAGAAAAAAGGTTAATTAGAACAAAAAAAACTGATCATAATTTAATAAAACAATCAAAATGCAAAAGGCAGATAGGCAGAGTAGAATTATCCTCACATTCATTAAATTGGATATTAAAAGGTTGATTATAAAACTCCACGATAATCTCCCCTAAGTAAACATTTGCCAGTTTACTATTTCAATTCAGTTTTATTACAGTAACAAAGCTGTTCAAACCCTTGGTAAGCAACCTGTTAAAACCAAATGTCTCAGGCTGACAGATGGTGCTGATGTTGACTTTGTAACAAAAAGCAAAAATCACTTCCTCACTGGCGTCACAGGCTGGCTGGGTGCACATAAAAAAAAAAAGCAAACTATTTCATAAGAATTTCAGTGCCAGCAAATTCACAAAGAGACACTGAGCCTTTGGGATCAGTATGCCCTGCACTTCAGATGAGGTGAAAACTTACCCTTCCTGTAGTTGAAATAGATTTTTGTCAAATTCTGGGAAGAAAACATCACAGTCATAGTCAGCCATGACGTCTGTCAGGTAAAGCAGGTCACACCAAGGGTGGTTTAATGCATCCTGGTTAAAAGGAAAAGGAAGAGAAATGCTATTCACATTGAGGATACTAAAATACAGTTTTCCCCAAAGTAGATTTTAGGATGTTGTTGGTGGATCTTATTCCCTATCATATGTATGATAGCCCTGAGAAAGATACTCTAAATATATGCAAATATCCTCTGACAACCAGAGAACACAGCTAATTGCTATAGCCACTGCAACTCTGTTAAACCACTAGAAACAAATGTGTGAAAAGCTGATCAATATATCACCCACTCAATATAATTTAACTTTAATGAGGTGCTGAGGCTTACAAAACAAGAATGCTGTGTGTTAACATGTCACTTTGGAAATAAGGCACTTTGTTATGCAATGGGAGAAAATCACCATCCACTTAGAGCTGAGTATGTGAATAATGTTCCTTGGTGCTAAAACACACCAAGGAGCCACATTTAAAGCCTCTTACTTTAAATGTGGGAAACTCTAAGCATACATTTGAATTTTTCACCTGTAACTCAGGATGTAGAGTCAGTAGTTAGTTTCCCGGCTCCTGACATAACCTTAGGTAAGATACAAAAGCCTGAATTGCCCCCAATGCAAATGTGTGTGTGAATGTTAGGTAAAGTGCTTGGATATAGAAAAAAGTCCTGTGTGTGTGTGTGTGATACTGGGTGAATGAGGCCTCTAGAAAAAAACACTTTGAGTACGTACTTAGACAAGAAAAGTGTTATATACATACCAGTCCATTTACAATTTATTCAAGTATCACAGTAAGTTAGGACAGTTCAGACACGATCCATGTTAAAAACTAGCTGGAAGGTGGATGAATTGAGGGCTTACACCAAAGTAAATATTCTTTTTGACTCCAAATCATGCAAGTCTATTATAGTAGAGTCCAAGATTAAAAATATGGAGCCGTACATAAGCTCCTGTCTATGGTTTCTAAGTTATGGCTTCACTTCTTTACACGTGAACATGTGAATAACAGGTCCTACACTTTAAATACACTGCAGTCTAGGTGGATATTGCCATACTGGTTTACCTTGTAAAGCTGCACTCCACCAACAATCCAGATGGTCTCTATTAAGTCAGCGAGGGGGGGCTCTGCAGCCAGGCGGATGGCACTGTCAAAGTCTCGACACAGGAAGTGTGCGTGATCGGGAACCGTGCTGAAATCAAGACCGCAAAAAGAAAAGATGATGAAGAGAAAACGGGGAAAAATAAAACTGATTTCTGGATGATCTGAATTTGTGTGTCTGTGTAACACTCACTCCAGGGTTTTACTCAACACCACATGCAAAATATTGGGAAGTGGAAACAAAGATTCAGGGTGGGAGTTCCAGCAGAGTCTACCCCAAACCATAAAATTCATCCTTCCTGCGTTTTACAGAATAAAACATAATTAACATCTTGGCCTTTGTAGTTTCTGTTTCTTTTTAAATTATTGAACATAATATAGGACTGGGTATCAAAAGGTTCTAATGAATTAGCCGTCCTCACAGAATTTACACAACTACAGCAAAACATTGCCAAATCCCTCAGTCCTAATGCCAAACTGAACTGAAATGTGTCCTTATTACTTGCTTTTTTATGAACTCGTCCATGATTTATTAATAATAATAATTATTTTTTGAGAGGGTGGCTGTAGGTCAGCATGTAGAGAGCTACATAGGAACCAGTCCATTTACCATTTTTTAAATGAATATTAATTTTTTTTTTAAATGTGCTCATTACGTTTTGGTCCCTAAAGGCAAATGTGGTTTTGGAAGCAGTGTTTCAAAATTGTGAATGACACCCGGACCTCTATGACAAATGTATGATGGGATGTGAAGAATACCTGGTCTCAACACCGTTTTGACAGTGTTCATAAAGTACTGGAATTCAGTCCTGTGAAAGTCACATTTCCAGTGTTAAGTCAGGCAGAAAACAGTTGCATTTCACAGTAAGCTCATTATTCTGAGAAAGCTGACTGCTGCTCACAGGGTACATCTTTTATTATCCTCAAACTCTGACTTCTAGCACTGCTGGCCTCACTGTTACAACTTAATGACACTGATATTTACAGCACATAGTGATTGTTACCTTTGTAACTTGCTGTTTGAACCATTATAGATAAGCAAAAGGTAAAACTCACATCAACTGTCGCCCATGCATAGACTACTTATTCTATTTGATTTTTTAAAATTAATTTATTAAAAGCGTCACCACAGTGGTTTAACTCTTACGGTAAATCCCAGGGCAGTTTTCCATCTTTCCCGATCCCCATGTCGTTGCAGGCTGCTGCAATGAGGCGAACGGGTTTCTTTTGCAATTTTTCCCAGCTCGTTTCCATCTCCAGCAGCACTCAAGCCAAACAAATCAGAAGGGATCAAGCTCTGCATCGAGAAATGCGCCTGTGTGGGAACAATTTATTGGGGTTTGGATTCTATCGCCGCCCACCGAGTCCAAGCTCCTTATTGGACACGGTCAGTGCATCCACAAGAGGTTTGTTCGCGTTTTTCACAGCAACGTGACTCACGAGGTGCCCTCTTCGCTAATGCACAATAATCCCCCAAAATATTCAGACCCTTGTGTTACTCTAGTGAAAACAAAGTGAACGGTTTAGTTCAAAATCTCAACACAGCTGCTGCAGACACGAAAGCTGGTAAGTAAACAAAGATGAACTTTGATTAAATTGCAAAGTAACAAAGTGTGCTGCGGGGTTCAGACAGGAAAGTCAAAAAGACAAAACAACAACAACAACAACAACAACAAAAACAGTCTCCAACAAAACATAATCCAACAGAAGAACAATGTGAGGCCAGAAAGACCCCAAAGCACTTTTGGATAAATGCGTAAAGGTGGATATACGCTGAAGGAGAAGACGACTTGGAGCGAAGGACGATAGAAAGCAGAACTAATCAAATGTCACGCAGGAAAAAAATAAGGAAACTGATCAGGAGCACACAGACAGGAAACCAAACCAACAGATATGATTGGTTAACTAACTAAAAGGGGGGTTATTCCCGCTTTGAGTTACAGGGATTCTTAATTGGATAAGCGGGAAAAAAATAGATGGGTGGAAATAAACAATAACGAAAAATCCTAAACACATGGATCCCATAATAGACTTAATGTTGGTGGTTATTGTTCAATTTAGAGATGTAGACTACAAAACATATTTTGCAGTCTTGAGCCACCTTTTCTTTTTCTTTTGCTTCCAAGGAGTTATGTTTTCTTCTATCTTTAAAAGTGAGCAATGGTTCTCCAGCTGTTCTAAATGTCTTTCAGTTTTTCTTTGGTTCTTTGGACAATATAGGTGGTTTTTCAGTCATTTTCTGTACAGTCCTTGGACCTGACTATTTTCAAAGAAATTTCGGTTTTTTTTGTCCACTTAGCACTGACATCCCAACCATCAAGCTTAAAAAAAAAGGTATCCAACTCCAGGGATAAACTAGGGTTGTGTGTTGATTCCCAAATGGCTACAAGCTGAAAACATGGCGTGGTGTGCAGCACATCCAAGAAGCCTGGAAACCCATTCCTGAAGTCTCCTTGGCTAAGCTTTCTTATTCAAGTTTTCAGGCTGTGTTGGCTTATATGCCATGTATAATGTATACATACACGTTTCAACAAATCAACTATTTTCCTGTAAAATGAAGAAATGAGCCTCACAGTTCTGTATTATAAATAAACAACTGCTGGGATAGTTTCAGTCTTTCACAATATCTGTTGCAACATTTACAGCCTGAGTTTAAAGGTGGACAAACTTCATAAAGGATGCCGAGTGAACAAACTCTGGTTCAGACCAATATATAACTTCTGCTTCAATGTTTTAATGCAGGTACCTGTTTTATCGGTAAAGGAGGGCCTGACATCATTTCTTACTCGTAGGTTTCAGACAAGTTTAGTGCAGATTCAGTAGGTCAGTGAATAAAGGGAAGGGTCTTTTGGCTAATCTGTCACCATGTAAATTGGATCTAACTGGTGGCTGGATAACTCCAACTTGGCACCAACCACACATGACTTTTCATAGACAAGTTGAAGTTTCACAGCAGGAAAAGCAGGTGTGTTAATGACAGCTTCATTCCTCTTAGGGGAGGTGTTGCCGTTATCCATACGGTTCCCTGGGACACTTGGAAGTGAATCATCGTGGTTAAAATGCCACAAATCCTTAATTTATCAAGTCAATATGTCTGCCGTGAAACAAATTTGAGGAAGTGTCTACTTCAGGTTGGAATATTGAAGAAGGCAAACAGTGAATAAAATTAGCATGAACTGAGTTACAGGAACAAACATCTGAGGTATCATAAGAAATGAGAACGCAATAATATTTCATCCTTTATTTCAATACAATTGTAATTTGGTAATTGATACAAAAATAACAGATTTATGATCACATGGGAGAAGGGGGGAGAGGGGGGGGTTGCACATTTTCAGAGAACTTTTTTCCCCCCCAGAGTTTTTTTGGTAGCTTTATTTACAAAGGAATTTTGAGATCCTGTTACCAAATATACAAAAGTTGGAAATTAAAAAGAAATATTTACAAAACGTATGACGCCTTTTGTATGGCCTGCTTTAACAACGTGCTAACCTTATTTACAATCAATATTGTATGGATGTAATAATGGTGCTAAAGATACAGAGGGCTGTTAAAAAATAAAAAGAAAGTTTATCCAGGTCATTTTACTTTAAGTCAGTTTACTAAAAGTGAGTGATAGTGTCAGCTGAACACAAAAAAAACTCCTACGGTTCTGTCACTCTAATGGGAATAGTTTTTTTATTCTGACATTTTTACATATAGTGTGGAAGCTGAAGCATCAGATCAGGCTGTCTGAAAATCACTGATTGTGTTTCAGCTTCCAATTAGAGCCTGATCATGTTCTGACCTCATTATTGTGGAGTGTAGGGGGGGGTAAAGCGCACTGGCTACTAGTTTCAGCATTTGTACAATTACATATTGTAGTGGAAGACAATAGGTAGCTTCACAACATCCTGATGAGAAGATTTTATACTCAGCTGTATTTGCTGCTTTACCCCTTTTGCAGATTCCTTCTGTTAACTTTTCATCTGTTCCTGAGATCTGTAATGCGTCCGATCAAGTCAAGTCCCGATAATTTGAATGTCATGTACTAAAGAGTTTTTAAGACTAAAAGTCAAAAGATAGAAGATAAATCCAGTTCCCCTCTCCCTTTCGTGCTCTACAATGGTTGGTACTTTTAGCTATTACTGTTCGTTATTTGGGGCAATGCAGGGGGGATGCTACCCAGATGATACAGACAGACTGAGGAATCCTTGTTCTGTCTTCAGCACCCTATTTACTCTGCTTCCAGGATTTAGAGCTGCTTTCAAGGGGAGTCTCTTCATGACGACGCTTCTGCACAGACTGTGCTCGTTCTGTTTTAAAAACATAACATATAATTAATTTGCAAACAAACTGCATATATGCCTATTTGCAAAATGTACAAAAATGCTAAATGTTAATTTTTTCAGTCCACAATTTTAGCTCGGCTTTATCGGTTTCCAGTAGCTTCTCGAGAACAACAGTAATTCAGCTGTCCTCTGTAATAAAGCCTAATCCTCAGTTTCTAGTTCTCAAGTTATCAAAAAGCCTACAGGTAGGGAATTCATATATTTAACATTACACTTCCTACCACTGCAGTCTCATGAGTATTTATTTTAGTGTGAGTCTGATGACTCTCAGAAATTGTATTTTGCAATAAATCAAGATTTTCAATGTTGTAGGTGTGACTATAAATAAATATTCAATACGTACCTGTTTGAGACATTCCCACCTGCACAGAGGGGTCTTTAGAGGACCCTCCTGCACCTTCATTGGTCACTGTGCAGACTGCTCTGGGATTAGTGCCATTTCCACCAAAGTTGGAATTGGCAGGGACTGTTGCCAGCAGACCTGTGAGACAACAAAAGGATTTCAAATTAAAATAGTTAAAATATTAACTATTGGGCTATTTTAAAACAAACAAACAACAATTATATTTATTATTATTAGCCCTGCAACAGAGTGGGTGATGGGCTCCAGCCCACTCGTGAAAATTGGATAATTGGAAGAAAATGAATGGGATGGATATTATTATTATTATTACTACTTCTGGGTTCAAACTGTTAGCATGTGTCAAACATATTCTCTGTGTGTTGAGTTGCAGATGTAATTTAATACGATGGTAGGAGTATTGTGGAGATTCCGGCAGTCACCTGTACTTATGAGTTAGAATTTATCCTAATACATCCTAATGAAGGTATAATAAGGTTCTGCGCATTTATCAGGAGAAAAAAAAAAGTCATAGGACAAGATCAGTCATCCTCACAAACAGCAGATAAAATGTTTATCTGAATGGTACACTTAGCAAAATGAATAATGCCATGACATTTAATTAGTATCTAGCTGGCATCCATACCCAGTCCTCTGTAGCAGGAAAGCTGCTGGTAAATCTGCTTCATTCTCTCAATGTTGATGCGACTGGCCTCAGCATGGTTCACCATGGGTTTGGGGTAGTGGACTCCTATGATGCACTTGGCTGCCTTTTGTACTTCATCTGGGGCATTCCAAGGGTCATAGATATATTTGGCTGGAAAACCCCTCAATATCGGCAAATAACGCCTGCAAGCAGACACAAAAATCAGACACAAAATCAGACGAAGATGACACAATGTAATATAGACTAATGTAACAGACTGGTCCAAGTTCCTGGATGTACTGCATTTCATGTTACATTAGCTGGCACACATGCAGTTAATACTGTGGCTCAAAGTGCATTCTTTTTGTCTCATGACAAATTTTCATCAGTGTTTACCAATTACACCACATGACTGTATCACATTTCATATTCAGGAGAACTTCTGTGGTGCAACACAGGCCACATTATCCCAAATACACTAACAATTATATAAAGTGCTAAACAAAGTTCAATGTTCACTTTTGTAACCGAGACGAATTATTCCTCCCATGTGAGGCTACAAAAAAACAAAACCCTCCCCACAAGTTAACCATGAGATTGTACTTAGTTACTTGAAATGACTGTAGGGATACACAAATACCCACACTATTGTTCCTATTTTCATGTGATACATCATAAAATGTCTCGCTGACCGTATATAGTCGCCATTTGGGTCGGTGCGTCGTCCAAATCCCACGGGGCAGTAGCAGTGAAAAAACTGCTGGAAAAATGAACTGCAAGAAAGCCACATCCAGCTGCCAGCATTTACACTCCAGTCTGCATCCAGAAGCAACTCTTCAAAAACCTGTTTTAAAAAAACAAAACAAACAGAAAACGGTCAACAACAAATGAGAGAAAGAAGACAACAGCAAGGTACCCAATTTACTCTGACTCTTCTTTAAGTGCACTTTTAAACAATGAATAATAACCAGAGTGACTCATATGCACTTAAATCTGGTGCAGGAAACATGATTTTGGCTTCACTGGACATAAAAATCTATAATAACCTTTCAGGATATTGTTCTTCAATAAGGCTGGGAATAAACCTGACTCCTCTACATCTTCAGATTTATTATTTTTTTTGGCTTTAGAAAATCTAGCCTCATGTAAGCACTTGTTCTCTTTTCTTCATTCTTACCTTCATGCCTTCTTCCCAGCTGATCCAGAGGTCTCCCCTGGTGAGGAAACAAGCAACACCGTGCCTTGCCAAATGATGGATCCACCCCTCCTGCCTCAGCTGGGTCATAATAGCATCTATCCAAGGAAAGCCCGTTCGTCCTTCTGCCCACTTGGCCAGTGCCTCTGGGTTTCGGTCCCAGGGTATCTGGACACAAATGGGGTTCCCATCCATCTTGTCAAAGCAGGGGTTGTTGGTGGCAGTTGTATAGAAGAACTCTCTCCACAGCAGCTGGCCGTATAAGGACAGTGGTGGTGTGTAGTTCTTCTTGACCTGATGGGATGATGGACAGCTGATTTAGGCTTATGAAAGAAAAAAATACAAATTTGAAAACAGATGCTAAAGCCTCTAAGCCCAACAAATATAATACTATGGCATTAGTACTTTTCTGTAGAGATCAGTAAGTTTGAAGTAGAAGAGCCGGCATGAGAGACATCCAAAGCGCAGGTAGGGGCTGAGGCCTGTTGGACTGGCCAGCAGAGAGTTAGCGTTCATACGTGGACGCTCAAAGTTTGCAACCCAGGCCTGTTAAAAAAAAAAAAAAAAAAAGGTTAGTCAGCTTCATCTGAATAACTGACAATAAATGAGATGTTACATTTCTGAGTCTCCGACAGCAAAACTTAACCTTCAATAAAGTCACTACTGAAGATCATTAATGACGACAAATGACAGATATTACACTCTTGTTGTAGCTCAGTACAAAAAAAATAAATTAATAATAATTAAAGCGCAAAATAATGCAAGAGGAACTCAGCTGGTTTGATACTGGAAGTAATGTGAGGAAAAAAGAGAAAACACAAACTGGATTACTGACCTCTATGCACATGGTGTACTATGTTAAGAGCAATAAAGAAATGTAGTCAAAAATCTGAGAAATAGCGATCATCCAGTTAAAGTGCATATTTCTCTTACACCTGTATACACACTGAACAATTCACTGCACATGTAAGGAAGACATTTCTTTTTTTAAGACATAAAACCCGAGGAAGTTTCTAAATTAATTTTTCACTTTGTTCTCAGTAAGATGTATTTTTACCTTCCGCTCGAGATGCCGCTCTAGCCTCATGAGGGCTTCAGTTTCTCCTCCAGGCCACACTGCTGTGGTTAAACCCTCAGTCTCAAAACCTGAAAAAGTACCACATTCAACTTAAAAACTGCAGTTTGCCCCCAACTCTGACACAGATGGATGATAGAAAACACATAAACACAAAAACTTACCAAGCTCTTCAAGGGAGGGCACCCCAAACTTTTCATCATGGTCTTCACTGATTGGTGTGACACAGTTTTTAAGAACCTCAGATGTGATAGTCTCCGCTGGCATCTCGACGGCATCCATTCGATTTATTACAGCCTGGAAGCGTTTGTAGGTGAGTGGAGGCTGATTGCCATTAAGTTCTATAATTCTATGAAAGAGAAAAATGTATTAAAAGGCAGTCCCTGCAGAGACAGAGTAGGTGGTCACAATCTGCCTTAAAATTGGTTCATTACTATGAGACTTTCAGCTTAATTACTCTATACAGTCACTCACTTGTCCAGATTGTAGAGGGTGTGTGAAATCCGCACCGTGACCTCCACCCCAGCCTCATTGGCTAGTTTTTGGATGGCAGCGTCACGTTCCTTGCCAAAAGGCTCAGAGTCATATTCATAAGATAAACGGTTTATCTGCCATTCCTGGGTAACAACGAAAAACAGTAGTGTTTACACATCTGCTGCATTTTATTGAATGCATGCAACATTTGAAAGTCATTGACAGCAAAATGGAACGGTGATTAACCTAAAATCGCATACAGTTCATTTCATACACAACTAGAAACGTGTTTTTCTAACAAATACACACACACACACACACATTTGGGAAATACAGATTTTTCAGTCTGAACAGCCATGTAATAACTTTGGATTTCCTTTGTTTAAGTTCAGCAGACACAATTTTGCACCTTTTTTTTTTTTTTTTTAAATCCCTTTCATTATATTAGGTTTATTTGAAGTAAAAGTAAAGTGCAGGACTGCATCTTCTACTCCAAAACTCGTACCTTAAACAGACGAGGGAAGACATCTGTAGGCTGGCCTCTAATGACAAACAAGCGGGAGTTGAGTTTGCGCAGGCTGGCATCCAAGTCTTCCAAACAATGCAGCAAAAACCTATTTATTAAAAAAAAAGCAAACAAAAAAATTAAAAGAAAAACCCCAGAAGGATCAAATAATTGGCTACAATTGATCGATTAAGTAAAACCGTATCAGTCTCATATGACCAATGATAACAGGCACAGGGAATAGAAAAGTTGTAATAGACTACAATTAATAAATTCAGTATAGAAATAGTTTTTAGTAGATTAACCATTTCTCCCATAAAACAACATGCAACAAGCTCTCCGGTACCCTCACTCATGACTTTTGATACCTGAATATAGATGTTTTCTGATGACTATGAGTTCCCATTTTTTTCAAGGGCAGAGATCACCTAATTTCTGCTATCATTTTGGGTTATCTTAGCAGGTTCTAAGGTCTAAAGAGCTAAATATTTGACAATATGGAGCCAGAAGATTTTAAAAGTGGAAAGGTTCAAATGCACCATGTTGCACTGTTGCACGTCCAACAATGCATTATGTTGGATTGCCAAAACTTGAGTATTTTGCATTTGTGGATAAAAAACACAAAAAATAAAATAAAATAAAATAACATATTTCCATTTCATTACCACCATCATCAGAAAAAAATATATATAATTTTAGAACATCACTGATGACATCATGAGATATGGACAAAACACAATAAATAAACAGCAGACAGTTTCTTTCAGCAACATAGATACTGCAGTGTATTCATGTGAACATGCAGCCCTCTTCTGGTGAAACTGCTGTAAATATTACTGACAAAAAAGCAGAGCATGTATACTGTAGGAGCACTCATGACTTATGCCTTTAAACAAACATTTTCTCAACAATTTATCTACAAACCCAGCAGCAAAACAAAACTAAAAAAAACAAACAAACAAAAAAAACAACAACATCTAACATAATTTAAAAAAAAAGAAGAAAAAAAAAAAAAAGAAAATCCTTAAGGCACATCCATGGTCTTCCATTAACATCTGAGTGGCATTTGTATAGTAACTGACACCTAAACCACAACCTAAAAATAATAATTGCTTTATTACTAAGATTTCATAATATAATTCAAGATCTAACAAAGAGTTTGGCTTTGGCAAGCAGATATGGAGTAAATTTTAAAAATCAGTTATCAGCACACTACCTATATCTTCTGACAAATACTCTCATGCCTTCATATCCTCATTTAATACACTCGAGTTATTATCCACAAGAGTTTTAATAACGGCTCTCTTATCTTCTAATTCTACAAATTAAAAACCCTTTAACTGTATGGAAGTAATGAAGTAATGATACATTATGGAAGTGATGTATCATAATATTCCCACAGATTACAGTATTTCTTAATTTCCCATTGTTACACTGGTCTTCCCTTCTGACACTCCCTCGATATTCCTTTCTGGGTCACACTGACCTATAATCACTTCTGGAGTGGCTTCCCCTCCTCTCTCTGTGCTGCAGTGTGCGTCTGCTGTATTGTGGCAGTGGAAATGGGTGTGTTTGATGGTTAGTGGAGTCAACGATGTGTCAGAGCTGAGCTTGAAGAGACTTGAAAACTGACTAATGTGCAGCTGGTGAAGTTCTGCTCCAGCTTAGTGTCTCTATACGCATGTGTGCAGTATTAGAAATTGTGCCGTCTTCCATTTACCTTGCAAATCTTCCTGCTCACTGCAGTTTTCTGCTACTAGATTTAGCTTAACACTCTGGCACTGCTTGCCCAGATCAGCTTAACTCCCTACTTTCTGAATTCTGTTCTGTCTGGTCTGCTTCCCTCAGTAAACCTCTGCTCCACTAACCCCAGTATGCTTCTCTGTCTCACCACTCCAGCTCCCATTCTGAGCCATTCAGACCAATCTGAGGTCCCAATAATCACCTTTTATTTACAGCCAGCTTTTTCTCTGTGCCCAATTTTCCCTTTCAGTTTAGTGCTTTGTGTAACAGAGTGTATCCAAGGTTAAAACATGGGTTTTCTTCAGCATTTATTGAAAATAAATAATCCATCATTTTTTTCCATTAAGGTTCACAAGCTACAAAGCACAAATTACTGACCAGTTTGTATGATTTCAGCATGAAAATGGAGACAAGACAGGGAGAGCACTTCCATAAGAACTCAAACATATTCCATTCAATCTAAATCAGTGTACCAGTGTGTAGTAAAACTAAGCAGTTATAGTTGCTTGCAACATTGTGAACAAATGCGGCTGTATGGATGTATGGGATAAGCTAAAAATAGTGTGCATGTAATAACACAAATGACATGGTGTAGCTAACTAAAGGGGTGTGTGTGTTTAATATAGGTCAAAGCAGTGAGGATGGATGATGTAATGACCATAACAACATACTGACCCAGATTTGCAGCCCCTAATTTGCAGCCCCTGATTCAGAGTTGAACAGCAGAGTCAGTAGGCAGGAAAAAAATAGCTTGTCAGAGTAGCTGGGCAGCAAGCTTACTGCCTGCAACCTTTATATGTCCTTCTTTGGATATAAATGGTGAAAGCCCTCTCTCTCACACAGACTCAGTAATAAATAAATAAGTAATAAATATTTTTTTAACCACAGTGAACTGATTTTAAAGACAAAAAGAGCTGGACACTGGTGCAACATGTGACTAGTAATGTAATGTAACATATGAACATCTGCAATAAATAAATATAGCAAAAATAATTCACTCACTGCTTTCTTGTAACATATGCACTGTGTGCAGCTTCCCCCAAGATCCACTATCAAACTGAAACTAATGTCAAAGGGTGGGTTTAAAGAGAATGAATAAAGTTTTGTAGATTTTTACAATTAACCATCAACAATATCATCATTTATTTTTAAATTACTAAATCTGATGAAAATTATTTGAGGATTCTGGGAAGAAGAAAAATACTATAAAGTTGGAATTGGTCAGGATCTTGGTCACTAAAGCAGCTCAAGGTGAAAACAGTTGTTGTTTCAAGACAAACTGCCACACCTGACATATCCTCTACAAAATGCCCTGTGTAGATGAGTTAGTGAAACAAACTGATCAGCCATCTTATCGCATCTTGTCGTGCAACATACATCCTCTTTATTGTGGGTGCGAGGGTGTAGCCGTTGGTACCCATGCATCTGCTTATTGCCAGCGTGTATTTTCTACAAATCTTGCCAACTCTTCCAGGTTTGTGCGTTTTTTCCTTCTGGCCAGATGCAGCTTTCTGCACCATCTTTTCCAACTCGTCTACAAAAGGCATTTTGTAGAGAAAATGTCAGCCTTGGCAGTTTGTCTTGAAACAGTAATGTCCACACTTTGAAATTTTACTCAAAATAGCATGTAGTAATAGCGGCAGGCTTAAAAAAACAACAACAACAACATTAATCATAATGTTATAGTTCATTCATACGTCTGTCTTAATGCAGTGTTACTCATCCACAAAACACCCAGGAAACTTCAAGCTGCATGGTGCAGAAAACAGGTGTGACTGGCACATGCAGGTGCTGATTGAGGCTCGATTTAGACTTCTGCAGGGGATCCTTGCAGAGCCTACAACATGACCTATGTAAGTGGCTGAGGACGTTGCCGTGTGCATTATGTATTAATTGTCATATGGGCGTGTACTGGTGTTTTAGCCAGTAGAGACCGATAAAATGATGGGACTTTTCACCTCCTGGGTCCCCTACTGTTTTTCATCACATTTTTTTTAGATTCTAGATTCCCTCACATCGATTCCTACAGTTTCAGCAATTTCACTCCAGGAATTTGCTGATATGTGCCCTTATATTAAAGCTATGATTATTATCCCTTGTACTGAGATGATGATGGTGTGACTGTCATCCTCTCACTGAGGTTCAAAAAGTGTGGCAAAAAAAGCACCTGGAGATGCACAGCAGAAATCAACAATAAATTTCCTGCTGAAATATAAATCCCCATTAGGTAGCATTTTGTTTGTTCTGAATTCTATTAACAAATTTTTAATATTGGTTGGGGCTAAAATTGTGATCAATATTAAAATTTGATTGATGTCCAGCCTTACAAGGGAAACTAGTCGGGCAGATTTATGCTTTAAGGGGACAAATTCAATATTTTGTCCATGACATGACATGGTCCTCTCTCAATGTTGTACTCATTTTCCCAATTACATGTACCTTTGCTTTTGGAAGAGGACCAAATAATAGGCATAAAATTATAATATTGCAGCAAATCAATGCTTAAAAAGTAGCTGCAAAGTACCACCCCTAAAGAATGAATGTAAATATTTTAAAACTACTATTTTAACGACTTGTCTGCCTGATCAAAATGAGCACTTTTTTGTTCAATCAAATTCCCATCATCTATGGAAAGATGTGCAATTACATAATTCTCCATTCTGAATTAGATAAGTGCTTCAGAAAACAAACCAAACGTTTTTTTAATAAAACAGTATGCTAGTTAGTTAATGTTAGAGAGCCACTTTGCCCTGCTTCTCTCCCCTAACTCTTCTACAAAACGTGCTGGAGTAACACCTTGCTAGTACTGTGTTGGTTCCCCCCTTTGCCTTCAGAACTTTCTTAATTTTGTGCCAGTTTAAACAAGGTGCTAGAAACATTCCCGAGGGATTTCCATATTAACATGACAGCGTCGCACAACTGTTGCAGACTGGGCAACTCCAGATCCATCATGCAAATCTCCCATTCCACCACATCTCCAAGGTGCTCTACTGGATAGAGATCTAGTACATGTGGATGGCAACTGAGCACTGTGAACTCATGTGATGGTCAAGAAACCAGTTTGAGATCATCTGAGCTTTCTCACTTGGTGGAAGCAGCCATCATAAGATGATCACTCTGTGGTCATAAAAGGATTGACACAGTCAGCAACAATACTGAGATAGGCTGTGGCATTTAAACAATGGTCAGGTATAAGGGATCCAAACTGTATGAAGAAAATACCCTCCAGGATAAACTCATGCTTTTATATTGTTTACACCAATCTTTGCGTAGCTTGAGTTTCTCATTTTTAAGCTTAGGGTTGTGGCACCTGCTGAAGTCTTTTGTTGTTACAGTCCATCTGCTTCAAGGTTTGACATGTTGTGTGTTCAGAAATGCTCTTCTACATACCTTTGGTGTAATGACTGCTCATCTGACTTGTTGTTACAATACCCACAAGTGTGGTCATTCTCCGCTGATCTACGCAACTCAGCCTAACTGGGTATTTTCTCTTTTTCAAACAACTGTCTGTAACTAAGGATAGCTGTACTGGAAAATCACAGTAGATCAGCATTTTCTGAACTACTCAGACCAGCCCATTTGGTCTTGACAACCACGCCACATTAAAAGTCACTTAAATTATGTTTCTTTCTCATTCTGACGAGTCACTTAAACTTTATCAAGTCATCTTGACCCTGTCTATATGCCTAAAAGCATTAGGTTGCAGCCATGCAATTGTCTGATTAGATATTTGTGTTAAAAAGCAGCTGAACGAGTGTAAGCAACAACGTGAAGAGAGAGTGTATGCAGTTAGTGAAGATAAAGGTTACATCTAAAACAATATTAAGTTTTGATTGGGTGATTGCTAAAATACCACAGGTCTTGATACTAAGCAACTATAACCAGGGATTAAGTTTGACCTAAACACCCTTTGACAATTGAAAGCACACCATATTGTGTGGAGATGCAGTTCTCCACAGGTCTAAAGAATCTAAATAATAGGAACTTTGTGACAGGCGCTTAAGGATTAAGTGACCAATTGTTATGATTAGGTTTATAAAGTAAATGAACATGTTTGCCTCAAAGTCCATGTTATCTAGATTCAAGCTTTAAACTACGAATACCAAGAACAAACCTTTAACCCACATAACACTCCTATATACCCATACTTAAAAGCTAAAGCAGCATGTGACCCATCTTACCTCCACCTGTTGATGCCCACATTGGAGGATCCAGCGAACCAGGGGTCTAGGATATAAATACAACGAAGGGTGTCCGATCCCTGGATAGAGTCTTTCAGAGACGGGTTGTCATGCAGCCGTAGTCCCTTCCTGAACCAGTGGATGGTATTGATCACCATGTCGCCTCCCTTATTTTATTATTTTTTTTTACCACTAGTGGGGTGAAAAAGGTATTAAGGGGTTCCCACAAACAACAAACGACGCCCTCTAACGTTGTTCTGTGGCAAAAACAAAGTCACAAATACACATCCGAGGCCGAAGTAGCTTTAAAGCTGCTCTCCGTTCCTAGATGGCGATAAAGGTTTGTCGGACCTTAGCCAAGCTCCATGAATTTATCCACAGCGTTGGGTCTGCTGACCAGCAATGAATGCATGTGTAGAACGGTGGAAACCGCAGCTGACGCAGAAAGGGGCTGCAACTCTTCTCTCAATTAGCAGCAACGCTGAAATTGAATAATTCAACATGATTAAGTTCGAAAAAAAGAACATTAACAGAGTCAAACGATGTTTCAAATGTATTGTTTTGATGAGCTAACACAAGGCGCTTGCGCGAAGGCCATATAAAATATGCTAGTAGTTAGCAAAACGTACAAACGCGTACATACTTACGTTTTGTTGCCACAAACGGGGTTAGTCTGCACAAATTCAACGCTCTCTCGACCTTACTAACATATTAAACACTGTACATAAACTACATCACCAGCCTAAGTCGGCCATGCAAGATGTCCTCGCTATCAACATCTCCACCCACAGGAATACGCAGGGCTGAAAGGAGCGACGTGATTGGCCAGGATTAAACGTTATGCAACGTGTTCCCCGTCACGTTTCCATAATGTGCTTTCTTACCTCTGCTTACACGTTATCTGCGGTCATTTTTAAATGTTCCACCATCGATTTCGATGTTTTCTCGATACAATCTCTGACAAACTCCGTTTTTAAGCGAAAACCCCGAAAATATCGTCTAAACTGGGAGATTAAAGGCAGCTAATGGGAGACTTCGGTTTCAGTTATGTGGTATACCCACAAGTACCCGGATGATCACATGCCGCGCGGCAAGGCCAGCTTCTGAGCAGGTGTGCTCGATTCTTTCTCGTGACCGCGCCGCAACCGTGCGTTTGGTCGGACATAACTAACCCCGCCCATTGTCATCATCAGCGGTAATCTCTAACCAATGTGTACCCCGTGAGCCACGTTAAATTACATAAAAACTTAAGATGTGACATGGCATCAGCAGTTGTTAATACATAACATTTGCTGTAGAGTTAGGTACTACTATTACTATTGCACAGAGCTTCTCTAATTGGTTTGGACAGAAATTAGATTGTTTTTGTGTGACAACTTTGATTACAATAAAGAAATTGCAAGTTTTATTTGAATTTTGTCTTAATTTCATGGCAGTTGTGTCTAAAGTCTGTAAAACGACACTGGCATTACATGAAAACTGGGCAAATAAGTTGAACATACCCTTTAAATAATACTGGCAATTTACAGTCTGGCAAAAGCAATGTAGCCGTTGGTCACGTGGGTTGCTAATGCCACATTAGAGGGCACAGTGAAATTTTGTTGATATCACACATTTGACTTGACAAACTGTTCATTTCACAGTGAGCAAAACTTTGAGGTGATGACGTACGTTATCATTTTTTAATGATAAAGTACAAACTTACACAATAGTTGTGATTTAATTGAATCAAATGACACTTTTATTAAATAACCAAAACTGGACCCACATAGATCATACTCCTAGCAGGGCTCTGGTGTACATTTGTCATAACTGGGTATCCTTTGGCTCTGAGTGAGGTACAGGGTTACTATATCAAGACTAGATTAAAATAAGGTGTTAAGAGGTATTCATTTCTAAGTTTTTGATAGTCTATCTGGTAGATTTTAAAATGTTATACGTTATGTAATTACTTTGTTTGTTTGTTTTTACTGTAACCCTGTTTGTAATTATAGGAAGAGGCAGCCTCATACATTTGTTAGAGTGTCATTAATGGTAAATTACATTTTGTTATTATCAATTGGAAAAATCAGAAGGATGATCATTTTGACCTTTGGTTTAATGATGGAATGGTTATCGAAGGATATTTCACTCAGGTTATTGAATTTTAGGTGTAAATTCAAGCAATAGAAGTTTAATTTAACTTGTTAACAGGTTTTGTTTAAAGAACAAAAATAAATCTTTTGAATAAATAATTTCTGTGGGATATATTGCATGCCACAGAAATGTCAGGGTTGGAGCAAAGATAGCACACTGTGCTCGGTAAGAAGAACATGTTGTATCACCCTGGGGCAGAATGACAAGTTATATCATTGTCGCACGACCAGATCTGTGAAGCTGTGCAACATGCCTCCTTTTTTTCCCCTAAGTATCGTGCATGCATGATAAAATGCATGCATGATAAGATTAAAAGCCATGGCTTTTAAAGTACATTACACCTGAGCATTTCTGTTTCTGCTTTCTAAGGGAAAAACAGCTTGAAAAATCCTGCTCAGTGAAACAGAAAATAAAAAAGAAAGTAAAGCTTAACGTAAGGGAGCAAAGTCTGGACTTTAGCTGTTCTGTTATAGGTGTGGATATGAGAGGAATTTCTGTCACTTTCTGACCGTTTGTTTTTCTGTCTGCTTGCTTTAGAAGTCCTTGGTTGCACATCTCTGTCTTCTGGAGAAAATTACAGTATGTGCAGGAAAACCACAGGAGTGTGGTTAAGGCGTGCAATGCTTTTCACAATTATACAGTCAAAGTATTTGTTTGTGTTTTGCTTGTCTGTCTGCATTTTTTGCTGAGTGCATTGAAAAGTAATTGTTTCCAATGTCTGATGGCTTTTTCCACTGTGACCTTCTGGCTTCTCAAGGATATGCATCAAACATTCCTGAAAAAAAGTTATTTTCCATCATTTATTCTCTGCTAAGATTTGAAAAATTACTGTAAAATCACAGAAGCCTAAAGATTTCTCTGGCTATAAGAAAGCTAGGTTACTCTAATAATTATGTTGAAAAGGGTGGTGGGGATGCAGTCAAAAACATCCCATTACACTTATACAAATTGCCACTAGATGGCAGAATTTACCAGAAATAGTTTTTGTAGAGGATCAAAGTGCACTTTAACGTTTTTGCCTTTGAGTCAGTTTTCACAAACTTTGAGGTTTTTCTGTCTTAATCTTCCTTTTTGTTTTATTAGAGCTATCTGAGCCTATGATAATCTATTTAACTGGACACGAAGCCGTGATGTGATTTTAAATATTCTGAGCTTCAGTAGTTTTAATCAGTTAATCTACTTTGCTTTTAAACACAAAGGTTGAGCAATGCAGGTTTTTCCCTGTGTAGAGCAGCTATAGACCAATCATGAAGGTTATAGTGCAGACACAAATCAATCAGCCTTTTGCTCTGTTTTTCTCAGTGAACTTGGAGAAAGAGGACATATACTGCAGTAAACATTTAATATGTGTGCAGCCTTCCAAAATGTGTGACAAGATGAAGAAGAAGAAGAGCATGCATACTTGAAGGCAGATCTTAATCTACATCAGGCCACATCACAGTGGCCCAAGAGCACAAGATTCCTCATTGTTACTGATACAGCCGCTTCTCATTTCGGTTACATTTAATGTGTTTCTAAATCATCTCAACCAGTTTGCTTTTCTTCTGGGCTGTTGAACATTTTTTAAAACCTCTCTATATAAGGATATTGTTCTATTTACCCCATTTACATGAGGACCAGAGAGAGATCATAAGACAGCTTTAACATGTGGTTTTGTAGAAATATGACTTTGTTTGCTCACATCCCAGAATCACAGAATACAGGATTATGCTTTTCAGAAATATCTACATCATATGCTTGTATATACTGTATTTACCTTAATAAAATATATATTTTAACTGAGCACTGATTTTATGAATTAATTAATAATGACTTTGCATAATATTGACTTGAAAATATGTGCTAAAATGCTGTGACATGCAGTTATGTGTTGGCAAAGACACAAAAACGAAATCAGAATGCCTCAGAAGGAGGTTTTACTTTATAATAACAAGTTAAAGTACTATAATAATAATCAGAAAGTCAGTTCTGTGTGCATCAGGGTAGCTTATTAACAAAGCGCCTTCATCTCTTTAAATGGAAAAGCTTTTGGTCCCACATTAATAAGGGATTTTGCAAACTAGGTGTACTTAATAATATAGATTGGGAGTGACTGGAGAACTGTGGGTGTTATCCTGCCAAATGCAGCATGGTGCATTTTAATGTGGACCACTATGCCGCACAGGTTTATGTTACATTGCCACATTAATTGTACAAAGCAGTCATCGTCCAATCCTAGTTGTGTGATGAAGTTGTTGTTGGAGCTTGTGATTGTTTTAAAATGTCAATCTCAATAAATTGAAGTTTTATTAGCTAACACCAGGGTTCACTGTTGCTCCAAGCTGCTGTCCAGTGCAAAAAGTACTGCAACTAAAATGTAAATACCACCAGTTTAGGTTAATTACACTCAGCCATTTTTTGTTACACTGAACCCGAAAGTTATTTGCACCAACCTTATTTTTTGTCAGCCTTACATTTCTTTCATTAGCCTACATTGTTACTGTAAATGCACGATCATCGCTGTTACTCCAAAGTAAAGAATACTTCTACAGTGTATCGCTCGGTGTTGCTTTATTTAATGTATTCATGCAGATCCTGCAAAGCCGTGATGGCCCATGGGAAGGGCAAAAAACTAAACGCAGAAACTAACGTTAGACCCTGAGGGATCCGAGATAATGACCTTGAAAGTAATTCCGATCTTTTCAACGAGTTCTCCTCCAGAGGAACAGAGAAGGATACATTATGCATGCAATCTATTATTAATGGTCTTGAGTCATGTTACGATCAGACATGGGCCCTCAGAAAATAACTGAAAAGTCTGTGCCTCTGGCGGGTTTGTCCTCTAAACACAGTTACATAAAAGCAGTTGCTTTTATATTAAAATATATATTATTCAGTGCAATTTGTGTCTTTTGTCTGACTGGTCATTTTACAGGATGTGCGGTTCAAGAGTTTTGAGGAAGCAAACTTTTATAAGGAGTAGACGACAGAAAGGGGAAAATGAGCGGAGTACTCCCGTCCTTTACTGTTTGTATTCATATTAACAATCTTTATCAGGAGCTATATCGATGGGTTTTTTTTATTGATCCAATTAAAACGCTTTGCTGATTCTTCCCGAGAGTCCATTGGTTGACAGCTGCGCTCTGTTTTCTCCGGTCCCGCCTCCATCTGTCAGCCTCTGCGCTTGAACGGCACTGTATGACTGTTGATGCACTGTAGGGAGATACTACTCTTAACTTTATGCCTGCATGGACAGTTCCAAAAGAAAACAAAAGAAAAGGGAAAAGAATAAAACATTTCAGTTGACAAGCTCGTGGAAGGCGCTTGTGTATTCACACTGCGTCTTCGTCGGTATTTTCCCCCCACTTTTTCCAAGCCCTCTTTTTACAGTATGAAGCGCAGTTATGGCAAGGAGTAGCAAGTCAGTAGCAAGGACCCTGGAGGATTTGACGCTAGACTCGGGTTATGGTGGAGCCGCCGACTCCTTCAGGTCTTCCAGTGCGTCGCTGTGCTGCTCAGAGGCACATGGAGGGAATTACTGGCATTTAACCGACTCGATGCACAGTCGACACAACAGTCTGGACACTGTTAACACGGTCCTGGTCGAAGACGCCGAGATCCTGGAGTGCACCGGGCAATGCGCTAAACTACCCGAGCTTGAGGATGTGCCGTGGAGCCTCGGGGAAGTGGCGAGCGCTCTGAGCAAGGACGAGGAGATGAGCCTGCCGACACCACAGCAGGACGTCCTGCACAGGCTCTCGGTTCTGGTCAGCCGGGCCCTGGTCAGGGTCGCCAAGGAGGCGCAGCGCTTGAGTTTGCGCTACGCCAAATGTACCAAATATGAGATCCAAAGTGCCATAAAGATGGTCCTGGCGTGGACCGTGTCGATGAACTGCATCAGCGGGGCCCTCAGTGCATTGTCACTGTACAATATGAGCACAGAGGACGACAAGTTCACCCGCGGCAAGTCGGCGCGATGCGGACTCATCTTTAACGTGGGGAAGTTCTTCAGGTGGATGGTCGATAGCAGGGTAGCAGTCAGGATCCATGAGCACGCGGCGATCTACCTGGCCGCGTGCATGGAAAACCTCTTCCGCGATGTGTACGCGCGGGTGCTGCGCAGTGCGCTGCTGGAGCGGGATAACGGGATCCCCAAGTTTACTGTGGAGATCCTGGAGCAGGCCGTTAACAGTGATGCAGAGATATGGGGCTCTTTGCAACCCTGGCAACACCTGATCTGCGGGAAGAATGCAAATGGTAAGTTAAGGATAAAGCAGGTCAATTTAACAAGAACCCCCTCTCCAATTTGCATTCATACATGTACACATTTTAAATTATGCCACTTGCAGAGTTACTTCTCACTCCCCACAGCAGGTTTTAAAATCAATAACAGACTGCACAAATGTCAGAACATTGAAGATTTATATAGATAAGTAGGCTGCATTCTCTCAGTTTCACTTTCTGCACGATTCCTGCAGCTCCTGCCTCCTCAAAGAACTGTGAAACTTTAAGTGACAGGAGGAAGGGATTCCTGCAGCTAGAATAGTGCTTTTCAAGAGTACTGGCGCTGCAAGCAATTGAACACTGACCAGTTGGTCTTCGTGTGAAACTGTGATCTCCTTTTGTCCAGATTGCCTCGTTTGTCCTCTGTGCAAAGTTAGACTGGAGCTGCTGTTCTCTCATATACTTCTCATACTGTATGTGGCTGTTTTGTTCAAAATGGGTGAGCACAGCATCCCTGGGTTGAGTTATTCACTCTTTCAGTAAAGGGGGCTCTGCCTGCAGTGATGCTATGCAGAGATGAGTTTCTGTTCTTTTCACCCAGAGCGAGGATTTTTATTTTCTGGGTATAGCAGCTGATTCTATTACAGAGTACCCAGACTTTTCAAGTGTTAATAATACTTTTTGTCTGGTGTCTTTGAAAATATCTGAATTCAAAGGACAAGTCTAATAGTATTCTGACTTCACTGCCTTTTAACCATCAATACATCCGTAACCACTCTAAGACATTCTTGCCCCTGTTTTGATGGATGTTGTAAAAGCGCTGCTGTGACTCCTCTTGCAACAGGTTTACATAATAAAAAAGGCCCTGGGGACGTATGTGCTGTTGTGCATTATGCAGAGTGATGCAAATAAAACTGAGTTATAGAAAGAGAGGGAGAATGAGAGACAGAGAGACAAAGTTAGAAAGACTGTGACTGTATTGATGAATCACCCACAGAAGAGAATAGTACTTCATTTTTACTGTGCCTTTTGTTTTAAGTGCATGTCAGTTGGTTTGCAATTTTCTTGCTTATTTGTTCACAGTGGTACAGGATTGTAGTTATTTAGTGAGACTCGTTTAGAGACAGGTGACAAATTACTAGAAAAACAAAGTACCTTAGTATGGTGTAAGGCCACCATGTGCCACAAGAACAGCTGTACCTGGTTCTCCAGTTTTCTTGGAACTCTGCTTTAGGACTGAAACATCATTCTTCCAGCATTCCTTAATTTGGTAATTTGATTATCTAACTTGTTTAGAATCTTCCATAAATGTTCAATTGTATGGTTATGAGGTGACTGCAAAGGCCATAGCAAACAACCCACATTTTCATACTCATCAAACCATTTGATGACCCTATGTGATCTATGGATGGGGCGCTATCATCCTGGAAAAGAGCGCTCACCTTAAAGATAATTTTCGGTGTAGGGGTCAAGCGTTCAGGCCTGCCACAAACGCTCTCACTCACTTGTCAAGAACACAATGAAAATAATTCATCTGGATGTAGCCACATCTCTGTAGACCAGTGCCTAAGCTTTTTTTTGCACCACTGAACTGTCAAATGTGCATTCATCTTTGTAATGAGGGGTTTATACACTGCAACCCATCTAATATCCCTCTCTATGTAATTGTCAGGGCTGTTCTTGCTGACAGTCTGATCACGTCCTGCAAACATATTCTCAGTCACCTGAGGAACAGATCTTCTGCTTTCATTCTGCTACACATCACACTCACGAAAGCATCATGTTTATCACATATGTTCTATGTTCAACACTGATTACTGATGTATTTCTGATAGTTGTAATGCAGACTGAATTTCTTAATGAAACTCTACTCAGTTGGATATTCTTTGTGACTCCTGCCATCTGTGCCCCCTCTTTAAGTCCCTTAGTTTTTTTTCTTATGCTATCTTGACACAGAATCAGAATCACTTGAGCATGCTCAGCAGTTTTATACATGCTACATTGCATGATTGGATGATAATTGTTTAATTGTACCATGTAGTGCACCTGTGTGGAAGCATCTGCATTTTTGCTGTGTTTATCTACTCATTTATAAAAGCTTTTTTGCATAGCATGTGCATTTATTTGTAGTGATTGCAACACACACTGAATCTACACATGCAACAATGCCAGAATCGCCACATACAATTAAAAGTAGTACAATAGAACGTCAGAGCTTAGAGTATGAAGACACAATGCACAGTACTAAATATCAGGATTCACTCAGAAGGCACACTCAGGCCACTTGGCATGCAAATAAAATATCTTGAGCATATGGAATATTGACATAAAGCTCAAGGCTAGGAAAATAACGTAGTGAATGAAATCATGCAATACCGTGTAATATAGCATTTTCTTAAAGGGTTAGGTAGTAATTATTGAACCACTAGCATAAAAATAAACATCAAAACACTAAAAATCAATATTTTAGATATGAATGTTTGAAAAGGTTTACAGCTTTACAGAGCTTATTGGTTCACCTATCTGTATTAGTGCATTTTTTGTCAGTTTTCAAATACTTTTAGCCTAGCACCTCAGCAGATACATGTTAGTGGCAAGCTAATGAACACAGTGAATCATTTAACAGCTACACAGAGGAAAAAACAATCTATAGCTTAATGAATCTTTAGAGGCAAAAGCAGTCTTAAAAGGAAAGTAAGAGTAGACCTACAATGAGGAGGTGGCAGGAAATTTGACTCCAAAATGAAGACATATTTCTGTATCTACATGACAGGAACTTGCTAGCAAACAGTTGCCTAAGAGGTGATAATATAACAGAGTTCAAAAGCTCATCCCTTACCACATTTTCTGTTCTAATGGCAAGATCTCTAAACCTTAAAGCACCCTACAGAGACAGAGAAAGCTGAAACACAACATCATTTGTTTTCTTCCTACTAAAACCAAACAGCCATCCAGTCTGAGGGTGGTTTGACCTTACCAGAGTCGCTGCCTGCCAAACTGAACTTCTATATCGCTCTATCCATTCTCTCTGTCTTACTCAGCCAAGTGGGAGTAATTTAGGTGATTTATCCATATTATGCTAAAGCTAGTGACCCAGCTTTGTGAAGAGGACTTTATGAATATCTTGAGCCAAAGCTTATTTCTGTTTCTTTGTTGTCACAAATTCAATAAGGTGTTTTTCTTTTTTTAAGATTTAGGTTCAAATACCTTAATGATTTGCAAAGTCATTTTTAGAAGGGGGCTTCAGTTTCCCAGCAGCTTATAAAAGCTACACAGTTTGCTTTCTTGCAGCCAGATATATTAAAGGCCTGCTTGACATCTATATAGTCAGTTTTAAACTTTATCTAAAATACATATATATAATATATATTAGTATTATATTAGTATAATATATATATATTATCATAATAAAAAAATATATGTATATATATATGATGTTATATATATATACAATATATATAAACACCCACACGCCCCTGCGGGCGGTTTATCCTTCAAGCTCGGGTCCTCTACCAGAGGCCTGGGAGCTTGAGGGTCCTGCGCAGTATCTTAGCTGTTCCCAGGACTGCGCTCTTCTGGACAGAGATCTCCGATGTTGTTCCCGGGATCTGCTGGAGCCACTCGCCTAGCTTGGGAGTCACCGCACCTAGTGCTCGATTACCACGGGGACCACCGTTACCTTCACCCTCCACATCCTCTCGAGCTCTTCTCTGAGCCCTTGGTATTTCTCCAGCTTCTCGTGTTCCTTCTTCCTGATATTGCTGTCATTCGGAACCGCTACATCGATCACTACGGCCGTCTTCTTCTGTTTGTCTACCACCACTATGTCCGGTTGGTTAGCCACCACCGGTTTGTCCGTCTGTATCTGGAAGTCCTACAGGATCTTAGCTCGGTCATTCTTCACCACCCTTGGGGGCATCTCCCATTTTGACCTCGGGACTTCCAGGAACAGCTAAGATACTGAGCGGGACCCTCAAGCTCTCAGGCCCAGGCCTCTGATAGCAAACCCAAACATATATATATACACATATTCATCGAGATCTCAGGGCCTCCTCTCACCATGTGTGACTGTGTGTTATTTGCATTTGCAGGTGGGTGTTGGGTTTCCCTCCTTCAGCTGTGGTATCTTGTCAGAACAGGAAACTATTCTATATGGTGGGATATTTCTTATGGCTCCTGCTAGAGCTAGGACACAGTGATTCTTTGATTACCTTAATGACATGTGCATGTCAGAAAATGTCTAGTGGAACGTGATATCCACCACGCAGGGATATCTTCCACCCTGGGGACCAGTTTGTAACCACACTTTATGTGTGAAATGACTTTCAAGTCTGGGCAAATCTCATTTGGTTTTTCAAAGGAAAGTTTCACCCTAAAGACATTTAAATAGTTGTTTTTAGTGCACTTTGATATACTTGATCTGCTTTATTTGTATATTGGTGGCATTTCTCTTACCCTTACTCAAATAATTATTAATGGCATACAAATTGGACCAAGTATTCATAACCTCATGGCTAAATAGCAACCATTTACAGCTGCTATATTCAGCTTTTTATGTTTGAAAGGGGCTACTCTTTACTGTGTGTATATAAATGTCTTTAAGATCATTTCTTTGGTTTAATGGGTGGCAATGTTGTGGAAATAGAGTAGTCAAGCAATTACAGCCGAGAATGAAACAGATTTTGGTGCAAAGCAGAATACAATGCAAGAGTACTGTGCTTATTTTATAGATTTCCAGTAGCCCGACTTCAAAAACGGCAATAGGTGATAACATTAGGGGTGTTGTCTTACAGCTGAATCTACTTTATAAGCATGATTATGTAATTGATTAATAACAAACAGACCTTTTATACATTCAGCTAATGATTACTTAATGATCTTAACAGATGGAAAAAGACAGAACATCTTCTTATGGTTAGTATATAGAGTAACCAGAGATGCAAAATGATGTAACATTGGATTTATCAACAGAAATTCAATGCAGCAACACCTTGCATCTTTGTGGAAGTGTTGCCAGGTGCTTGGGAAATACAACACTCTCGAGAGGTAATTTGAGATCTTTTGAACAACAGGCGTGCTGCTCTGTGGTATTGTTCTGCATGCATCCTTACTTTTTCTTCCATGATTAAAAAAATTTAAAAAAAAAAAAAACCTTTGTACTAACCAATGCACACTGTTTTTAACCACACCAAAAATAATACAACTTTCTCAGTAGGGCATACTGGAAAAATGTGTGAAATCACCAACTGAAAAGACAAATAGAGAAAAAAGGGTTGTACAAAAAAAGTAAATTACAGCACTGAAGCACACCCATTGGAGAGCATTCTGCCATTACAGTGTGAAGTGCATAACAGAGGTGGGGGTTTCCTTTTAAAGTCTTAACAGCAGACCCTTCACTTAAAATTTAACATTTACATTTACAAAATTTTGGTCATCATGCGAGACAAGCAGCTATCCAGTCGCTGAGTCAACAGTATGTGTGCTGTTGTAACAAGAATGCTTTACTGCTGTACGTTCAGATGTTTTAATTACGTTGGATCTCATCGCTGAAGTGCAAGAGCACTGGTCCAGCTACATTCCAGGTTTTTTGTTTCTTATTCACTTGCTGGTGTAGTTGAGCAAGGCTGGTGCCTGGTGCACATGTGTGTGTGTGGCGAAGGCAGGGAGACAAGAATGACTGCGGTTAGCAGCCGTACCACTCTGTACTGGTGGAGACCAGTCCCAATTATGTCTGGAAGAAAGATATAATATATCTGTACTAGGGAAACCCTGACACAGCAGCATAGACTTGGTCATGTAAGGCAGCAACAGACACTGGCGAGTATTGAAACACACGCTCAAAGAGCCACACATGGCCAGGGGTAGATCTGGTTTTAATTGTAAGTTTTTAGGAGGGAATGAGGAATGCTGATGTGACATGGTGTCTGGCACAATGAGGGGGAGCTTCAGCCAAGTTAGCTTCAGTTGATTAAGAGGAGACAAGTGATAAAATGTAGTTAATTCTGTACCCAGCTGGCGGTGCCTGCAATGGGCTGTGCATCATTTTTTTTGTTCTTTAGCAGCCATCCTTTTTTCTTATGCACTTCACTGGATTGTATAAACTTTCCATTGCCTGTGCGAGCATGTGTGTGTGTGTGTGTGTGTGTACATACGTGTGTTGGTGCATTCGGCTAGTGAGCTGCCATTAAACTGCAGTCACTGCACACTGAAAAGGAGACACAAAAAATAATCGTAATACTGTTAATGTTGTCCCCTATGACTTTTCAATGATGAATTGATGAAACTGCGTCTTGTTATTGTTATTTTTTCTGAAGAACAAGAGCAGAACAGAACAATACAATCTCCTCCAAAATAATCAATATTTATGAAAAATCACTTCAAGGGTAAAACCCCCTGAGCCACTGAGTGATGAAATTTAAGAAAACACTACTGGAGCTGAGGCAGCATTGACTAATTTAGCTCATTTTTATGCTTGACCTTTCATACCAAAAAGAGATTTACTCCATTACAGCCCTGGCAGTGTTAACCCAGAAAGTGTGCACTTATTGCTATAAACTCACTCAGCATAATGTTTTTAGTTTCATGTTTACTGCCCGTGGAAGAGCTTTGCTATTTTTTCATGCCAGGATGACAATATCAAGGGAGCTTTAGCCGTTTTATTTCTGTCTTTGGGGTAAATTTGTTTCCCTCTGGACCAAATTGTCTGAGTGTTTTTTAGTAGGTTTTCCCAAAGCACAGATGGAAAGTTTACCTTTTGCAGTGTAGACACTAAAAATATGCCACTGCTGTGCAAGAATAGTTTGATAATTACTCTGCATCCAGTAAATCTGTGGCTAAGAATGAATTGTTCAAGATGTCGACTTTGGAAGAAAAGCAATGAGAGAGGAAGCGGCACAGATGGCAAGGATCAAAACAGGAAAATCCATAAGAGAAGCTGTGGGTGACAGATGAGACCTATACAAGCAATGTCTCCTGCTTATTATAGCAGGAAGAAAAGTCTGCGCAAACAAGTACCAGCAAGTGGATTACCTAAGGTGAAGCATCAGTATCTATTACATTTTTTTGCAGCTCTGAATTCCTTTTGTTGTATAGAGGGAAATGATCCTATTTAAGCAACATCCAGTGTGGCTGGAAAATATGAGGAAAATACTGGTAAACAAGCTTTGAACTTGTTTTCCCTCTTTGATGTGAGCCGAGCAAAACTCGAAGAAATTGTCTTGTCACTGGTAGAAAAAGTGATTTGTGTGTTAAAGACAGCTGCATGTCAGGACATACCGGATTCACAGTTGGTGAACTGTGAACCAAATTCCAAGATATTTACATAAACAGATTCATGCATGCATCTCACACACACAAATACTCACACACAACACTTCCATCGTCTCCCATCAGATAAATGCTGCAATCAACAGAGCGTGCTTTCGGCTAACACAATGCGCCATCCCGTGTTGTGAGCAGCACCAGTAACAAGCTTCGCTGTGCTAATACATTTAGGCCCGTATCATCTAACCTGTTGTTGTTTGATCACAGTAAGACAACGATGAGAGGCAGCAAATGTTGCAGATCATTTCATTGCGAGAAATCCATTTGCAGTGACAGTTAGCTTCCTCTAGATGGGTGTGGTTAATGTTTAGCTGATAATATTAAAGAAGTTTATTTGCTCAGAGGACCTAGTGACACCTGTTTAACAAATGTTTAGATGATTCCTTTGATTTAAACGCACACACTTAGAGAGAAACACCCAGTTTGTCTACTACCTCCCCCACTCATGAAACTTTGTGTTGTTTCCCACTAAATGACAGAACTGTAAATAAAGACTTCTTGATGCATGCTCAATCATCCAGGTAAGTAAATCTCCAAAAGTTGATTCTGTTCATCTGGACGTAGTGTTTTGTGGGCTGGTTTCAGTCATTATGCAAATGTACTGTTTATATTCTTGTCTTATATATAACAACAGGGCGAAGGCGCTGCTCTTGTGGCGACCTGCAGCAGGTGTTTATTGGCGTTTTCTTTCTCTTTTTCTTTTTAGAGAGATTCCCCTTGTCTCCTTAATGGCAAATAATTGTCCTTGAACTTTCTATCATTATTATTGTTATTATTATTTTATAGTATTGTTCTGTTTATTTTTATCCTCCTGCTGCTAAACCAATTTCCCCTTGTGGGACAATAAAGAAATTGAATTGAATTGAATTGAATTGAATAAGATTGGGGAAACCTAGAGACCCGGTGCACCTAAACGCGTAGTGAGGGTGTGCTGGGAACATCCATATGCAAGGCCCCAGTCCGTGAGATCAGAGCTGCGCCACCCGAGAGCTTCAACAGCATTCCGAGGGAGACTGGGGACATTGAGTCCGAATGGACCATGTTCAGCTCTCCATTGCCGAAGCTGCTGCATTGAGCTGCGGCCGCAAGGTGGTTGGTGCCTGCCGTGGTGGTAATCCCCGAACCAAATGGTGGACACCAGAGGTGAAGGGAGCCACCAGGCTGAAGAAGGAGTCCTATCGGGCTTGGTTAGCCTGTGGGACTCCGGAGGCAGCCGACAGGTATCTGACAGGCCAAGCGGAATGCGGCTCGGGCAGTGGCTGAAGCAAAAACTCGGGTGTGGGAGGAGTTCGGAGAGGCCATGGAAAAAGACTTTCGGACTGCCTCGAAGAGATTCTGGCAAACCGTCAGGCGTCTCAGGAGGGGAAAGCGGTGCTCTACCTGCACTGTGTATAGTGCTGGGGAGCGCTGCTGACGTCGACTGAGAAAATTGTCAGGCGGTGGAAGGAATACTTCGAGGACCTCCTTAATCCCACTGACACGTCTTCCGAGGAGGAAGCAGAGTCTGGGGATGAGGGGAATGACCCGCCAATTTCCGGGGGCGAGGTCACTGAGGCAGTTAAACAACTCCTTGGTGGCAGAGCCCCTGGTGTGTGAGTCGCAGTGTCTGGCGTTGAGCCCGTAGCTTACGTCTACGGATGCGCCGATTTCCAGCGAAGTCTCCGGTGCGAAGTGTATCGAACCTCGTAGAGACAATGCGTTTGTCCGGAATGGACCAGCTTTTCTTGGTACTTTGCAGTTCCACCGTCTAGTTGTACGAGCATGCGTGCCCGCTGGGAGTGAGTAGGGGCTGATGTACGGGATCTCCTCGTTCAGCTTCGTGCGATGCGGTCGTCCTGTATGGGCTCCGCCAGGGCTGCCCTTTGTCCCGGTTCTGTTCATAATTTTTATGGACAGGATTTCTAGGCGCAGCCAAGTGGCGGAGGGCTTTCCTTTGGTGGCCTCAGAATCTCATCTCTGATTTTTGCGGATGATGTGGTTCTGTTGGCTTCATCGGGTGAGGGCCTCCAGCTCGCACTGGAACGGTTCGCAGCCGAGTGTGAAGCAGCGGGAATGAGGATCAGCACCTCCAAATCTGAGGCCATGGTTCTCAGCCGGAAAAGGGTGGAGTGCCCACTCCGGGTCGGGGATGAGTTCCTGCCCCAAGTGGAGGAGTTCTAAGTATCTCGGGGTCTTGTTCGCGAGTGATGGGAGAAGGGAGCCGGAGATCGACAGACGGATTGGGGCTGCAGCTGCAGTAATGCGGACGCTGCACCGGTCCGTCGTGGTGAAGAGGGAGCTGAGTGTAAAAGCGAAGCTCTCAATTTACCGGTCGATCTACGTCCCTACCCTCACCTATGGCCACGAGCTGTGGGTAGTGACCGAAAGAACGAGATCGCGGATACAAGCAGCAGAAATGAGCTTCCTCCGAAGGGTGGCTGGCCTCTCCCTTAGAGATAGGGTGAGAAGTTCGGCCATCCGGGAGGGGCTCAGAGTAGAGCGCTGCTCCTCCACATCGAAAGGAGCCAGCTGAGGTGGTTCGGGCATCTGACAAGGATGCCCCTGGGTGAGGTGTTCCGGGCATGTCCCACCGGGAGGAGGCCCCGGGGCAGACCCAGGACACGCTGGAGAGATTATATCTCTCGGCTGGCCTGGGAAGCCTTGGTGTTCCCCCGGATAAGCTAGAGGAGGTGGCTGGG
>NW_024582488.1:1487781-1512054 GCF_018398535.1 Haplochromis burtoni | reverse complement strand
GAGAGGGAGGTCCAGGCTTCTCTGCTTAGGCTGTTGCCCCCACGACCCGGCCCCGGATAAAGCGGAAGAAGATGGATGGATGGATGGATGGATGGATGGAAACCTGCAGTCAGCTGAGACTGAAGAAGTCACTTGGATGAGTGACGAAACATTTCTCCCATAAAACGCTACGTCCAGATGAACAGAATCAACTTTTGGAGATGTAAATAAAGATGGAAAAAAATGTGACTTGTGTTTATTCTCTTTTGTCTTGGAAGTTAGATGAAAAATATCCAAGTTCATATACCTTTTGCAGGGTAAATGTAAAGGCACAGCTTGTGGACTGGAAGCGTCACATAATAATAGAAAAGGAAAGGAGCTTTGCCTGCCTGTCTAAGGAAACCACATTCACATATTATCAATTTTACAGCTTGCTTAGTAACAAAAACTGTGTTATTGTAGGGTCTACCTTATTATATAAAGCACCTTAAGGCCACTGTTGTTGTGATTTGGTTATAAATAACGTTGAATTGAATTGAATGGAAGAAAATAGGTTGGCTGTGTTTTTACTTATGCTAGACATTGCTTAGTTGCAGTCAAAACAAACAAATGAACAAACATAAGACCACTTGTATCCTTTCAGAAATAATTATCTTATTGTATCCCCCAAAGTTGTCAGTGTCCTGAACATTTACTAGGGATTAGTCATAGTGGACACACTTTTGCGGTGACTGAGTCATTAGGGTGAAACTGAGTTTGAATTTCTGAATTAACATACTAACAGTATTCTGACCTTTGATCAAGAAACTAAGCTGCAAAGTTGGAAATTTTCCACTCCTGTGAAAGAGGAAATACATAGGACGCTACATGTTAGCAACACTGATGCTTGTTTTTATTTACACTTTTTCATATACAGAATTTTTAGCTTACGTTTTGATGTGACAGAACCAATTACTCATTCAAAGTTACATTGAATGTAAAAGCACTGGATACAACTCAACAAGCCTTTATCTGAACTGTAAGATTTGTTATGTAATATTTGAGGCCAAAGGGTCATATTGGATTATACTTTTTCCCCTTTAATATCCATTTCTGTAACTTGGGTCTGTATTGACTGATGCTGAAAATTCGTTTTGATTCAGTACGTCACATGCACACTCTGCTGGGTTAAACACTTTAAATACTGTAAACAGGGTCCACACTGATTTGCACCAGTTGTTGTGTAAGAACATAACTTTGCATGCTGATAGTAGGTTGGTATCAAAATGCAGTGGAACCCTTAAATTCGGAGAAAACAACCAAACGTGATTACATCAACCTCAAAATGTCCACTTTCAATCAACCTGCTTCACTGGCAGTACTTGTAAATCAGTGACTGTTTTTCTAGCATTTCTTAGACTTAAACTCTGCAATCACCTGCATGGGTCTTAATTCAGTTCAATTCAATTTTATTTATATAGCACCAAATTACGGGCAGCACGGTGGCACGGTGGTTAGCACTGATGCCGCACAGCAAGAAGGTCCTGAGTTCAATTCCACCATCAGGCCGTGGACTTTGCATGTTCTCCCCGTGTTTGCGTGGGTTCTCTCCGGGTACTCCGGCTTCCTCCCACCGTCCAAAGACATGCAGCTTGTGGGGATAGGTTAATTGGATAATCCAAATTGTCACTAGGTGCGAATGAATGTGAGTGTGAATGGTTGTCTGTCCCTGTGTGTTGGCCCTGTGACAGAGGTGTACCCCGCCTCTCGCCCTATGACAGCTGGGATAGGCTCCCATAGGGCGACCCTGAAAAGGACAAGCGGAAGCAAATGGATGGATAGCACCAAATTACAACAACAGTCATCTGAAGGCGGTTTATATTATAAGGTAGAGACCCACAATAATGGAGAGAAAAACCCAACAATCAAGATGTCTATGTTCTAATCTTATATGGAGAGATTAGGTAGAAATGTAACTTTCTGGGGAAATAACACACTGGACTATAGGTTTGCAACAAAACATCGTCTCAGCTTTGAAGCATGGTAGAGGGAGCGTAATGTTTTGTGGCTCTCTGTTTGTTCAACAGTGCCTTTCAATTATTGGAGTAACTAGGAATTCCAACCAAATCAATTTTACTCAGGAGAGGTTAAACAAAATGTCAAGACAATAATTAAAAGCACAGAAGTAAGTCAACAACAGAATTAATGATAGTTTGATGTTGTGGAATAATCTGATCTTAATGCAGTTAATGGCCTGAAGAACTCTTTAACCAAGGTGTTTATTGTCCTTGACGATATATTTCCCTTCTGCTGTTATTTTTCTTTGTATGTACTGACTCTATTGTACTTTTTAGTCATTTTTTAATGAAGTGTGTACAGTTGTCTTTGAACATTGAATTGACTACAAGAGAGCTACATATTGGGGCTTAGTAGTCCTCAAACAGGCAGTAGATTTGCTGATACAGTACCGATTCTTTCTGCAGGACCAGTATCCTATTACCACCCATTTGAGCTCATACCATTGACCTTCAGAGTATGCGTGTGTCACTGCATATACCGTAAATGTATACCTGTTTGCACAAAGTGAATGCACTGTTTCTCATTCTGTTTTTCTCTGTGAAATTGCCTCAATCATAGTATGTTGCATAAGCGATTTATCCAGCTGATTTTCCTAGGCCTAATCAAGATGTGAATGAACTGATGTCTTCTACTTGTCTGTCCTCACTTATTTCTCTGTCTTTTATCCTTTTGTCTCATTTATGCTGCTGCCCGATTTTTGCTTCTTCAATTTCCCCTGTCTGTTTCAGTCCGGCTTTCTCATTCAGTGCAGAGTTTGTGTGATAACAAATCACACAAACTCTGCCACTGCCTAGAAGGAGAACTGATGCCGAGCTGAGGTAACCTTGTCCCGTCCTACATATCTGGCAGGGCTCTTATAGTTCTGTCAATGTAGACATGGAAGGCCCCATTGGGGAGCCCGGGGTGAGCACACGCTACACATGCAGACATATGTGTCTGAACCGTGACAGATCTCCTCCAAATTGAACTGCAGTCTGTAACTATAGTCTGTACTGTGGAGTGGAGTGGATGGTGGCATGTGTTGGTGATGCAAGCGAATTGGAAAAGTGTCAGACATCAACAACAAAATAAGCTCCACACATACAACACCAAACAGTTGGTTTTTGCTCGAAATGTGTTGAACATCTTTTTAGTCCTTCAGTCCAGCTGAATGAGTTTGCTCAACCCCCGACTGAACCAGCAACATGTGGTACAGATTACCACAGGAGAAGGTACATGTCGATTTTGCTCATGACATTTTTTATTACTAACATATGCTGGTTCCTGCTTTACTCCCACAGCATTGTCAAAGCGGATCAGAGACTGGCAGAACAACCGCAGTGAAAAGACAGATGCCAACAGTGACTGTAATGTCTACTCTTTTCTGAAAAAAAGAAACACTGAAACACCACACTGTACCTTTTGTTATAGCCGGCATTAGCGGTGAACAGTACCTAAACCCACATGATAAATATAACCGGGCACTAATGTGTCTAAGTCAGAGTTCTGCGTATTGTAATCGTCATTCCTCTAACTTTCCTGTGGATAAATTATTTTCATTGCTAAACCCACTTTGTCCTATTTTCAAAAACTTTAGAGAAATTGGTAATTAATGACACACTTACACATGAAGAAGATCTTTCAGAAATTTCTGTGGCAAATGGATTTAGACAAAGACTTAAAGTAAAATACTGCGAAAGGGTTAAATATCCTTTTTTAACCCCTTTTTGACAGCCTCTTTGCAGTTCAGCTTTATGTCTTCATAGTGCAACATAAGACAGCTTGTGTTTATACACTCACCAAATTATTATCTTTTACAATACGCACTCACGTGAGAAACTATAATTATGTCTTTGGGTTAGAGTCAGTTTAAAGCAGCTGTTGATTGTGTCGTTTAATACTGCCTACTTCCCAATTAAGGAGTTCAGTGTAATAGAATTTATTGTGAACTTATCGACAAAGTGTAGAAACACTTTCAGACGATACTCAGCTCATTTTCTCCGCACCACTAATTACGTCATTGCTCACAGCTAAAACCTGACAGAACACCTGCTGAAAAAAGTTAATGTGGCATGCTTTTTTTTATTATACTGAGTGTGTTTTCTCAATTAATTCTTAAAATGATCTTAGAATAGTTCATGTTATGATATGCTCCTCTCATTCCTCATTCCGCTGTGTTTTTTCCATTGTTGAAATACATGATGGTATGTATTAACATTTATTATTTGGACAAAAAGTATTGGACCACATCTCTTAATCTCTCACTTCAGTTGTTTTTAGTCCCATTGCCAAAGTTGTATAAAATCAAGCACCTGGCAATGCACTTTACAAACATTTGGGAAAGAATGAGTCGTTCTAAAGAGCTCATTTAATTCAAGTGTGGTGCTCTAAAAGGACGTATGCACAAGTCAGTCTGTGAAATGTATTTCCTCCTGGTATTATTGAAAAGTGTTTAGAAACCACAGCAACTCAGCCACAAAGTAGCAGACCATCTAAAATCACAGAGCATGGGCAAGTAGTGCGTAAAAGTTGCCAGCATGGCTAAGTCAATAACTACAGAGTTACAAGCTTCCTCTGGCATTAACGTTAGCGCCAAAACTGTGCACCAGGAGCTTCATGGTTTCTATGTCTGAACAGCTCCTTCATGTGTAATGTGTAGGTGGCCCACTACTTTTGTCAGAATAATGTATTTGGTTAGCATCCAGTAGTTTTCATCAAGCATTGTGGGATACTTTGACTCCACTATCCATGGGGCATGCAGTCAGTTCAAGTAAGGCGAGCTGCTTTTAAATCTCTACACAAATTAATAAAAATTAAAAGGTATAATGACAACCACTGTACTACACTAGAAAGTGACTCAGTGTCAGCAATAGTGAAGACAAAGTGTCTGACACAGTTAATGTCTTGTTTCAGTAACAAGCTATATAAAGGATAGTGTTTAAGTTTTAATAACACTGTAAATACTGTAAGTTAGATCTGTTCTGATAATCTGATGGTCAGGAACGAGCTGAACGTAATTAAACACCATAATAACAACAATGGCGCTTCCGAGGTGCTGCTACAATCAGCTGTTGCTGCTTTTCAAACACACTATCTTGGCATGAAGCTTTAAACTTGCAAGTCATATAATTTGTTTCAGTGCAAAATACTGAAACATTTACAGACATTTTTGTTAAGAGGGTTTTTGACCACAGGGTGCCTTTAATAATTAAAGCTAATTTCTGGGAAACACTCACACTGCTACCACAGTACAATAGTGATAAAAAGCCTCTAAAATGAGTCAACGTCATTATTATACTCTGTTGTTTTAGCTTAGCTGTTGTCGCTTGTTGGACAGACAGAGGTTGGGTGCAGTATCTGACTCACGGGATAGAAAGGAGTTAAGAGGATGACACGATGCTGCTGAGACAGGTGTGTCTGTCAGTTTTATACCTAGCATGATGTTGTACCAGCTCTGATGCACACATTCACACATATGACTAGAAGTCTGTTTTACTTTTACTGACTAGAAGGCTGTTCACTCTCAGATTATCTCCAAACCTAATGAAAGATGCATGGATTGGGGAATTTTCACGATTTCCAAGAATCACATGACTATTTTGTATTTGAGCATCTGGAACTGAATCATCTTTGATGCCTCAGAGTTAAAGTATCTACACTTTCTTACTCATCTCATTTAGCTCGAGGCTTCTGTTTTCTTATGGGAAATATCCCGAATGTGATAATTCAAACATTTTTTCATCCTCCGCTGGAAGAAATAAGACGTGGTTTATCCTGTATCTGATTACAAAGCTAAGACCTTTGTCATTGGGGTTGAAGGAGATTCATGCAACAGTTGCACCATTAGTTAGATCCCCATATACCGTTCCAAACACAAGTCTTCAATGCATGGTGTACACGAACGGAGGAATGTAGCTCCAAAGAGTTTTGAAATAAGGCTTACTGGCATACAAAGGCCCACCTCAGAAAATTTCAAAATCAGAAAATCAGACTCCTTCTTCTTCCAGGATATAAATTATTGATGGTCTCCAGGCGATGATGACTGCAAAACCGATTTCTGCTGGTATAACCTTTTGCACACCTGCAGAACATATTGTGAATGAAGTGATAACTTCAGCTGGCTGTACTAGCACAAAGACCCCAAGCATAATTTTCAAGCGTGTGTTGTGTACTTCGTGAGATCATACGGCGTTATTGAAAAAGAGAAGGGGGGAAGAAGAGTAGCAGATAGAGGGCAGGGCATAAAAACACTGGGACCGAGGGCTCGAAAACAGAAGACTGCACATTTTGTATGTCAGATGACAGAGGGCTGAGTCGAGATCTGAAGTGAACTATTAGGGCTGACACTGCTGGCAGGGAAAGCTGCATCCATCCAATTTTGTCTCCTTGCTTGCCTGTCAGTGGCTTGAACCAAGCAGTCTAAGCGCCATCGAAAACAGCGCAGCCACAGTGACAGTAAAGTCCAGCACTCAAAAAAGATGCATGACAACTACTCAGAGAGGGAGGCAGGAGCTGCAGCAGTACAATGAACTACTGATGAATGCACTTATTCAAAAGGAGACAGCTGGACGTATAAGAGGATGTCCTTTTACGTACCAGCTGTAATAACAACACAGCAAAGATTTGATTTTTATGTTTTTTTATCTCAAACACGCTCCTACTGATAATGACCCCTAATTAGTAGGCTTCATATTCTATCAGTCCGTGCTTCTGCCTCACAACATTACGAAACCGAGATCAAAACTGTGATACAGATGTCCGCAGTATCCTATCTTGGCTCCATTTTTCTGTACCGTGATACCCATGTAGAGTTGTTAATGCTTTGGGATGGTTAAATGGTAATAATCTCTCTGGCAGCAAGTGAACTGGAATTGCTCTAAAGTAATAGAGATAATTTTTTGTTCATGATCCAATCATAACGGAGCGATCAGGCCTGTGGTAAAATTTGTAATCCATTCCTTCTAAAGAAAAAAACGAGGGACGAACTAAACCATGGTTTTGGAAAATTGTTACACTCCCAATCTGTGCTGCTCCTTTGCACTTTACAAATGGCCTGGTGTATACATTGCGTGCCTTACATAATTACGTTGCATTTCTGTGCAGAAGTGAGATAAACTTAACAGCGCTGCCAAATAATTTCTTTAAGCACCAGTGTTGTCTTGGCCTTTTTTATCTTGATGATGCGCTCTCACACCCAAACGCTCAGCACAGTTTTAAGTTGTAAGGCAAATTCCTCTGTAAAAAAATGGGTTGCAGGCACTGGAGATAAAGACCCTGCCCTTTGGCCTCTGCTGCCACTTCTGGCTGTTTGATAACAAAAACAAAGGCAGAGAGAAAAAAGCTCCTCGGGGTTGACGAGTGATGTCGACCCCAGTGTGACCCTCTGTGGGGGCAAAGAGATTATCAGATAGACATCATAGTGTCTGTTTTAACTGGTGCAGCTGAGGAGGCGATGCTTTATCTCGAACATCAGAAACCGAATACTCTGCTTCTTCGTGCTAAGCACACTGTCTATACGTAGCGCTGATTTTCAGACTGATTGTGGCTTTAATGGATAAAATGAAGCCGGATTCACGCTGATCAAAAAGAGTGGGAGCATTCTTCTTGTCAACGTTTGGAAATTGCAGTGAGAGAGTTTAATGCTATATACCGCTGTAGACCTACATATTTAGATTTAGCCTTGTGGGCTTACCCATGCCTTACAGTGACTGATTTGAGTGATAGCGCAGCATATTGTTCTGAAGAAGAACATTCTCGCCGCTGCTCTAATGTCAGAGCGTGTACTTGGATCAGTCAAGGATCTAAGTGTATACTATGATATGATTTTCTCCATGGACAAGGATTACTGCTGAAGATTCAAAAGAGATACGAGTTATTTGCATATTAATTCTGACAGGATGAGAGTGAGTCTGTTTCTTTCAAAAGGCATACTGGATTTTACTGACTTGCTTGTACCCAGATTCATGTTAAGCACAGATATTGTGAAGGTTACGAGCAAACAGATGCTTGACAGAAAGGGTTATTTTATGTATAATCGAAGTCAGGTAACCATGAGTGTATAATTTGTGCGCAGAGATTTGAAATGTGTCCCCTTTGTGATGCAGATTCATGCAAATAAATCATGTCTAACTTATCACATGAGGTCTGCCTCTCAAGGCCTGATTGTCAGCAGGAGAAAAACGAGAGCATTGCAAGGATGAATTTGATCTGCTCAGAGACCTGGGACAGATAAATCTTTCAGTTACTTCCAGATGACAAAGTCACATTTTCAAGATTTTTCATTTCTTACCAGAAATGTTGACATTTGGGATCAAGTAGATGAGTGTGATAAGCTTCGTGATAAGCACTTATATAGAGCAGCTAATAGTTTCAAATGATTGAAAGTCCTATTAAAATGTCCCCTCCTAGGAGTTAAAGGTCAAACAGTTATGACTTAAAGCAGAATTTGGATATCTCAGTATAAAACAGGTTTACATAGTATATAGAGTCACACCTAAACAGACCAGTCATAATTTTTAGATTTATTGGGAAATGAGAGTTCAGCCTATCATGTCATATTTGACTTCAGATTCAGAAGTGTAAGAGCTCTAGTATGACTCCTTGAAACTGTCAGAAAAGACTTATACAGCTCATCTTTGAAGCAAAACGCTTTTGTTTTTTTAAGTGTCCACCATTTTTGAATTTCTGAGTGATGTTGGATGCATGGATTTGATGCAGCTTCCCTCAAAACCCTATAAAATTCACACATCATAAGTACAAATCATGACCAGAGGAGAAGTAACTCTAGATATATCTAGTGGATTCACTCTGCACCGCTGGCAGGGTCTCAGTGGAATTTAAACCTCATTAAGAAACCATGAAAATATGCTTTACTTTGAAAATCAAACCTACTATATTTCTGTACACATGGAAACTGCATAACACAGCTAGCACTCTGATTTGCTGAGCTCTTCTCGTGTATTGCAGGCGCATTGGAGCTACTCTGAGAAAAATTATGAAGTGGCAATAATACTTACTCTGTACCAAGGCAGCTGACTTTCGAATTCAGTGGTAAAATAATATCCTCAGTCTGTGTACAAGCCAGAAATTCTGCATTTAATATCCTAAAAAAGCAGTTTTAACCAAACAAACACACTCACATAGCCACTATTACACTGCCTGTGTTCTCTACTGTTACTTTGTATTTGCTAGAAATGTTAGCTGTTCTATATGAGGACTTTGTCTGGATCATCAAATGTGCTTTTGATTTGTAGTCGATGGCCCCGAAGCCCATAATGATGTGTCTTTAACAGCGTACAAAGCTGAACTCTGAGGGCCCAAAACCACTGCAGTGATATCACTATGTTGCAGCTCAGGATGAAGGAAGCTTTAAAAAACATCTTTTAAAAAAAATAAAAGCAAGCCACATCATATTATCTGTTCTGTGTTTATGAAATGAACTCCACTTAATTAGTTGATTCTGTCCTTGTAAGTAAACACAAGCTGCTCCTTCACAGTATCAGTGCTGCCTGCAGGGGACATTTTCTCATTTCTGATCATTAATTGCTCATCTGCGTCTGATTCGTATGGGTTTCACATGTTCACTTGGAGCTTTGCTAATAAAAAATTGCCCCATGACATCACAGCACAGTGCGCCTCTCCGGATCCATTTGGATGAGACAGCATACCGAACAGAGAGGACCCACATGCTTGAGTTGTGGTTGTGTTGGTTTTGGGGTTTTTTGTCCCATGGTGTAATGAGGGAAAAATGGCAAAGATCCACATGAAGAAAGATTTGTCATGAGAACAACATTCAATGATCCACAAGCAAGAAGCCCCCCAAGCACGCTTTGCGATGACAACATTCAATTTGCTCATGCGGAGGTCTTTTCTTTCTTTCTTTAGTGAGTTATTCAAGAAATGCATCTTATAGGAAAGTAAGATGAATTTCCTGTCCTTGATCATGCCTTTGTGTGCATGAGATCAAGAGCGACTCGTGACCCCTCCTGATCTGTTATTAAAGTTTCTAAGAGGAATATTGTGGCAACATAGGACAACAAGAAACTGCACAGACCCATCGCTTATTTTTAATAGTTCTGTTTGACAGAGAGATGATTTCTGACACTGTATTATTTAGCATTATAGGCACTCTTAGATTAATTGCCTCTCCTCGTGTTTCATGTGAGATTATTTAGGGTCATATTAACACGCAGACACAAAACTGACATACATCTGCTTCAAGGCTATTAAAAAAAGCAAATTGAAGAATATGTTGAGACCTATTCCAAATAAGAAATTTGAACATTTACTACAACAATGAGGTCAGGGTCTAAATTGCTTGCCTGGCTTACACTGATGATAGAAGGGGAGCTGATATAGGTCACCTGGTTGAGCAGGTGAACAATAAGCCTGTTGCAGAGCCTGCTTTGAATCTTCCCTTATGCCATGATTCCCTGAGTGTCTTCCCTGCTCTCTCTCCCAGCTCTCCAAAAAGCGCCCCAAAAATAATAATGGTAGATGGGGAAAGGCACAGATCTGAGATTTGGCAACAAAGCCTGTGCTGATGACCGCAAAGTGAATTTTCTGTCTTACCTGTTCTGTTCTGCTAGTGTCAGGTTCCTCGAGGGGGAAGGAGATTAATATGTCATACTGTGTCTCTGATCCTTCTCCCTGTGTGCACTTTTTAAAAGTCTATGCTGTATTACCTATCCCCATATCCTCAATTTGATCCAGCTTTTAACTGAACTTAACAAGTGCAAAATTGCACTGAAGTAAGAGTACAAAAAAGCTTCATCACTCCTCTTCCACAAAAAAAGAAAGCTGTTCTGTTAGCGCCCTCTTCACACTGACAGAATCTTCTTTGTTGTGTGCTACGACACGTTCCTAGAGAAAAGGGAGAAAGAGAGGCCTTATGAGACACTCGCACGTGCCTTAACATAATGGAATAGTCCATGTTTGTATGACCTTTGCACAAAATACAGACAGCCAATCAGTTTCTGTTCTTTTCTTTTCTTATTGTGAACTTTAATCATCCTAAAATAATAATGTGACTACAATAAAAAACAAAGAGAAAAAAATCAGTCCACGATCAGTAAAGTCAATCCTCCAACCCTTCAAGTAGCTACACAGTGGTGTTTGATCAGCATGTGTGGGATCAATGAGAATCGTCCTGTGAGTATTCAGCTGTGTGCGGATTTGAAAAATCATGACAGCGTACTGGCTATGTATATGTATGTCAGACTGACTCGTTATTGGGGCTACACAGATTCAACACACAGGAACACAATATCAGGAACACAAAAGTCCAGTGCAATTTCATTTTGGCAACGTGCAGACACCAAAATTGGCATATGTTCACACACAGAATCTGTCACTAAACATAGCCACAAGACCCTTCATAGAGGCAGTATTCATTGTAGAGCTATTTTATTGCATTGCCTCATATTGTATTTGTTTTGTTTTTGGGTTGACTCCCCATGGAGGCAGCTGTTTATTTGTGGCAAGTGTCATTACAGATATATGGAACAGAGAAAGGGCTGAGAGAGATTTCCATGCTCTGCCTTTGTGCTAAGCTGAGTGTCTATTGGCTATTTATCCTACATATGGAACAATAATGGCATCGAATCCCAAAAGAGAAAAGGCGGAAGAATATTTCCCTCAAACATTTCCATTAATTGCACGGTTCCATTTTTTAAAACTAAAATCCGTATTGTAGTTTGTATTATATTAGATAGTGGATTGAAAAACTAATGTTAGCTGGAGCAATATAAATAAAAAATTTTCCATGCCTATTTTTGTGTAATGCTTCCAAAATATCAGAACACAGAAATATACTATATGTTTCCAATAAGTGCCCATATGGTGATTACAGTTTAAATCATACTTTGAGTGACTGTCTCTGTTGAAACATGACTATTATATGATGTAAAAAAATTACATTCATGCCACATAAAACACAGAAGTAGCAAGAAGTACTTTTTCACTAAATATCCAAAATCATTCGCGATTATGCAGTGATGCTGAAGTATGATTTTTAAGTCTCCCACCTGCTTCAAACACTTTCTGTAGTATCATAGCCTCTCCTCAACAGCCGAGGCCTGTGGGACATTTTCCCTTTTATATTTGGACAAGGACAAACAGGCTTTTCACACCTGAACACCTGCAGGTTAGAAACTGTACACACCTGCAGAGAAAATCAGCGTGTGACCTTTTGAACTATACTTCATTCTTCATTGCTTCTCTGGCGGTGTTGTTTCTTGTTATCTTCACCTGGTCACATGGCAAGTGCGGGTTGGCAGGTGTTATGGGTGGTATCAGATATAACTCTCCCTGCTGAGGACCTTAGACAAACCACTCAATTAATTTTTGAGATGAAAAGTGAACCAGAGAAAAGTCATCCCTGCTCATTAACCGCTGTAGCTTATAAATCTGCATTAGCATAATACTGTTGACTTTGACGTGACAAGGACATTAACATTGTGACTTTTGTAAAGGTTGGATCAGGTTCCAAAAAGTGCAAACAGAATAACTTTGTGTTCACTGTAACTTCCATAAATGACAGCTTTGTCCTTTGTTTTTTTGTCAAGAGATGTGGTTTTTCCCAAGGCCTATGCAGAAAGTGGGAGAAAGAAAAAAGGGGGAAGGACTGTGCCCAGCAGTTTGCATGCTGTAGTCATTAGTTGGTGTGGTGGGAAGTTTTATTGCTTCCCACTTTTGTCAAGTCAATCCAACAATTTACTCTGCTGCACTCATTCCCTTTCCCCTGTCAATTTCATGTACAACTCTTTCTTCTGTGGACATTTCTGGTCAATCAGTGTAATGTTCTGGATGGGTGACCCAGTGGTCTGTCAGCCCTCCGGCTGAGGCTGCGCAATTCCTCGAGGCAACATGAGGGCGGTTGGAGTTCTTAACTGGATGGCTGCAGGCCAGTGGCTAGGATAACCTCCAGCAATTGATGTCATTGTGGCTTTTCTGGTATCAACGCCCTCTGGATGTATGCTCAGCCACGGTAGTTTGTTTTTGCAGGGCAACAGAAAGTAGAAACACCATCCGAGCATTTTTTGGAGGCTTCCTTTGTCCCTGTCTCCTTATTTCATCCCACATGTAGCCGCTGTTTTCTAAACACATGCAAAGCTAGATGGGAGAAAAAAGGCTACATGAAGTCAAATGTGGACTGTGGACTTTAAAACACTGATTACAGGGGTTGACAACAAAGACCTATATTGGTGCTGTAAAACTTGCTGACCTGGAGCTGACGGGGAACGATTGTGTTTCACATTCTCCTGCAGGCTGTTCTGCCCTGCTCACACAGGCCGGGGGCAGACACACTATCGCTTTTTCCAACCAAAGAGCACTGGCTACTGAGCCCCAACCTTCAGGATGTATTTTTGTCACTTCTGCATGTGGACTTGGACATCACAAGGTCATTGCAAGAGACAGCAGAAGCCTTTTTACGGGTGATTGATAGTCACATCTTGGCAGGTTGTATCTCCACGATACGTCAGGGGAAGTGACTGTCAGTAGCTGGCTGTACTGTCTCCAGATCCTCTCAGGTCTATTGACTGTCAATCACTGTCTCCCTGTTTTCATTGATTTCCTCTCCACTCTTCCTATAGCCAACCCATCACTCCTCACATTGTGATCTAGCTCTTTACTGGTTTAAATATGAGTCAGGAGGGTAATGGCCTCATTTCAAACACCTTTTTGTCAAAAGAGGAAACAGGCTTTTCTAATTACTGCTGACCTGAATGTGTAATTCAAGCCCCTGAATTTCAGCACATTTCACATGTAATTCCTGCAATTTTGGATTACATGCATCACATCCTGTGTTATTAATGCTTTATTATCCTCTTCGTCCTGTTTTAATATAGGACAACAGAGTCTTGTTCATTTAGCCAGAGTGTGTTACTCAGTACAGTCGTTTCAACACAGCTAAAGTAGAGAAAACACACACTTGTCCCTTGCATGTTCATGCATGCGTGCACAGTCACATGCACGCATGCACGAATCCACAAGTGTGGAAGCCGTCTGGTGTGAAGGCGTGTCTGTGGAGTCACATTACCTGTCATTCAGGAGATGTTTGATGAGCTGAATCCTGTTTCTCAGCTCTCTGCTTGTTATTTTCTACTTATGGACCCAAGGTGCTTCTTGCATCTGCGACTGATATCTTCTCATCTCCCAGTGCTATGGCGACTGTATCACAGACTTTTCTTTGTCTTGACCTAGAGTAAATAACTGGATCACCGGCTCCATCCCCTCAGGGAGGATATGAATGGCTTGCCAGTCATTCATTGGCAAATAAACATTCTCTGGCAAATATAAATTCGCTGCAGGGGTGAAGAAGCACCGGTGTGACACAAGCTGCTATTCTGACAGTCCAAAGTCCACTGGCTCTTTTTCCATTCACAAGCTGACAGTAGAGTCAAATGAATCCCATCATTTTCTTCTTATATTCAGTGAAGTGCTTCCTGTAATAAATTCACTTCTTTTATTCACTAAACGCAGTATTTAGGCCATTAAACTATCGTGCTTTAAAGATCAGGCTCTTTGTTCTCTCATTACATTAGCGTAGCAGTGAATGGCACGGTCTTTCTTCATCTAAATGAACTTTATTGATCATTTGAGCACAACAGAAAATAAAGCAATATTAGTTAGGAAGTTGACACGTCACCAGTGCCCTTGATGCTTCTGTTCCATTTAAAATCACAGATAGATGATTAGCAGTGTAATTGTTATGCAGCATTTTCTTGTAATTTGTTGTCCTTGTTTTGCTGTGTCTGTGGATATTGAACTTTTGTCTGTGTAGGTAGTTTTCATTATAGTTTCCCCAAAATCGAAACTTAATTAAAAAACAGGTACTTAAGGTACTTAGGTTTTGCTCAGTTTTTTTCTCTTTTATTAGTTCAATGGAAAGCAATAGGCTGCCAAGCATACATCTTCAATAGCTCCCATTAATTATATGAGATTCAGTATAAATGCATGGAAATGATTCTACATTATGAGCATTCTGCAACTCCTTTAAATGTGAAAATGTAGCCTTTGAATGTGCATGCAATGTTTTATTTGCACATATTTAGTTTTAGCTTCAACATTAAAAGGTAATGAGTCAGTGTGGAATTATTTAAATGTCACTCATATTATTTAAAATTTAAACAAACCTGAGCATTATTTGTTTTCTGTCCAAGCATTTCCTGGATTGAGAGGATTTGTTAAGTACCTTCATTAGTTTCTTGGTACAAATATGAAGCTTTTCACTCATATTAAGGTTAAAATGTAACAAAGAAGTAATGCATTACTTCAATCCCTCAGCCTTAATCCTGTGTGCTTCTTCTTGTCTGAGATGACAGTGTATGTGGTGTAAATCAATAGGTTTCAATTTGTTCTCTTTGTAATGGTGACTGGCTGTTTGTCCTTCTCGCACTGAGGCATTTTTTTATTCGCAGTGGGTGTGTGGAAGGGACTGTGAGACTGGAAATAAAGGATCAATGAATGACTTAATTCAACAAACAATAGCTATATATTTCAGCAGCCTGCTTCACATTTGGAGACAAAGGTATTAGTGACCGCATACACAGGTATCCAGGCTTTCTGTGATAATAAGGATTTGGAGAAAACACCACTCCTGTTTCTTTTATGCTTAAACAGGATCATGCACACCACTTGCAACTGGACTGAGCAGAGTCAAATGGCACCGTGCTTTATTAGGTTAAGGTTCCTACTTTCTTTGCAAACCTTGCACACTGCCACTCTATACTTACAGGTTTGTCAGGAGTTAGGGGTCCCAGTCATACCTGGGGCCTCAATCAGTTGTTTGCCTTGCCTGATGAGAAGTGGTACCTCAGCTTCTAAGTATTATTTTTGTATTGGATGTGTTTAGCTGAATTTAGTGAAGGAGGTGCAGGACACAGACTTTGTGAAAAACCAGAGTTTAGTCATAGCAAATGGGAATTTCACACTAAAGATATTGTGCAGGATTTTAGAGGTAGCTGCGTTACCTTCAGGGACACACCAGCTGTTTTGTTTTACCAGTTAACACTTCATTTAGACATGCGGGTTTTGGTTTGATAACATGTACCTACTTTATAATCACCAGTATTATTAGTCTATAAAAGAGAAACTGATATCAAAACACACCTTGAGATAAAAAAAAACAGTATTAGTCTTGTCATCTAACTCTTGGGAGGGAGTGCTTTTCCCAAGAAATTCCTTTAAAGACTGATCCACTTACCTGTGAGTAATTGTGGTCTCCACCCAATCTGCTACATTGTGCAACCATCAAACACCTCAATGCAATCTACATAAATCACTACATATTGTGCATGCCAGCAATGCGTATGCAAACATATAACTGCCAAAGAGGCAATCTCACACCATTATCTCTTAAGGAAGTGTCTCTAGTGCCCTTTTCACTCCAGCAAACTGCTCAAACACTCCTGCTGCTCCCTCAGGCACACCATATGCTTTAACGTCCTCTCAAGAGTTTCTAAGTCATCGGCTGGTGCTCTTGAGCTTGATTTTACAACAAAGTGTTGCTATTCAACTGCGACTTAATCTTTCAAGCCTTGCTGCTTCACCTCAACTTTCAACTCATTCAGTACACCTAAGTATTTTCTTTTCACACACCCCCTCTGTGCATGTGCCCATCCCAAAGTGAGCTCCTCAGAATTCACACCCACCACGATCGACAGGTCTCACCAAAACAAATGAGCCTTTCCCTTGCAATACCTGCACACTTTTATGTTTCATTAGTGTCCTCGTCAAAGTGATGGTTTTCTTTCTGGGAGCTAACAAATTAGTTTCATTTCCTCTCAGTTCTAGCTTGTTACACTGTTGTTGCTTGGTGTCATGAGACAGACAAATTTCTATCCCCATCTAAACCAGCTGTATTGCTACATTTACACACACAGCTGCTAAAGACACGTTTCTCTGTTGATGGCACCTGACGTATTGAAATGTTGTTTAGTTGTCAATCATCCTTTTACTTTGAGGTGACTGGGGGAGTGAGAGACCCACATAGAGAACATAAATTAGAAAATGTGGAAATGCATGAAGTGGTTAATATGAACTATTACTACCCTTACAAAGCACCTTACATGAAAGAAGTCATGTTAGCAGACTTTGTGAAATCAGACATGCTAATCTCTAGAAACCCCACCCCTACCTTTTTAAGGTGCTCACACGCTTCGTTGACGCGGCATGTTTTTTGTCCCTGTGCAAATACACGTACTAATACCAAATCTACACAGAATAATTGAAGACCACGAGTGTGACTGATCGAGCAGCGGTTTAAGTTTGATCTTCTCTCTAATTGGAACAGGCAGCTGAGTATTTTGGAAAACTCTAAAAGGCGGATTTCAGTTTAAGGCGTTGGTCCTTCATGCTTACACTCTCCATCAACTCCTTGGCTGTAATACCCCTGGCTGCCAAGTCAGCATTATATAATGCATATGAGAGTGTGTACTGTGAAAACACAGGAGACTGCTCTTATTAGCTTAATGGCAGTAAGTAATGCAAACAGAGAAAATCATTTACAAAAGTCATTACTTTTCAAGCAGTGCAACATGACTGAAGAATGGATGGGAAAATCAAAAGTCTATTAATACCAGTGCTCAGACTTTTGCCACAAGACTGTTGACAGCATGATATTAAACTGTGACAGGCCCTTGGGTGTTTCTACTCTCATTTTTGCTGAAGAAGATATAGGACTCATAAGCATTCCACAAGGCTTATAAGTAAATGGCCTGTATTTGTATAGCGCTTTACTAGGACCCCAAAGCGCTTTTTACACAACCAGTCATTCACACACTGGTGATGGCAGCTACATTGTAGCCACAGCCACCCTGGGGCGCACTGACAGAGGCGAGGCTGCCGGACACTGGCGCCACCGGGCCCTCTGACCACCACCAGTAGGCAACGGGTGAAGTGTCTTGCCCAAGGACACAACGACCGAGACTGTCAGAGCTGGGACTCGAACTGGCAACCTTCCGATTACAAGGCGAACTCCCAACAAGATCGCCCGTACAAGAATTATTTTGTCCTTTGTGCAATTAACTGTCCAACAAGATTTTTGTGCATTAGAAGTCAAACACTCACTGGCATCTGTGGAGAACATTTGAAAAGCAAGCTAATACGACACCCATTTGGGATCATTCGTTGTTGCGTAGCTTCTCCAATATACCTTGACATGGATACTTTCTGTTAATGCCTTTGAGGGGGGTTAATGCAAGTAGCTGCAATTTTCAAAACGTGTCCAGTGTGCAGTCCTTCTCAGGCCGATTCACTTCAAAGTCACACTATCATTCTCCGTGAAGAAACCCACACATATGCAGATTTAATTTCACTTTTAAAAGGTCAGTTTAAGAAAAAAAAAATCAAGCTCTTGGGGTTTGGCCCCTTTCCATTTCTGGCTGCGCAGCCAAGTGTATTAAGCTGCACAGATGAAGTGCCATAGTCAACCAAGCAGAAAAATAACTTGTGCTTGCCTCTGTTAGCTAGGGCGGGGTCGGTCCGGGTCAGCTTTGGACTCTCTAGTGCCTGGGGCGGCTTGGACCTGAAGACTGTTAATTACCACTGATGAGTTGAGCGTGAGTGACCTGATGATGATGGACTATATATCTTCCTCACAAAAAAGAGAATGATATGGGAATCAGTGCTTTGATGGGACATGTGGGGAAATGTGGCTGCACTGGTTAGAGGGGTGTAGCAGCAGATATGCATTTTGATGATGTATAAATAATTACTGAGGGAAGAAGAGTTTTGCACTGATGAAGAGAAAGGGGAACCACTCCATAGCTCCCACAAGTGCTAGTTTCTGGTGCTGTATATTTTATTTCTCAAAAAACACATAGACCTTTAAATAACTTTAATGCACTCTTTGAACTACACAGTGCACTCCTGTTTGTGTCTTTGAAAGACTCCAGTATCCTTGTTTTGCTGTTTTAAACTTTTGAGTGAACCCCACCTCATAAACTAAGTTAAATGCTGCACTTGGCCATTTCAACAATGACTCCCTTTTTTGCATTTATATTCCTGGCACGCAATGGGTATGAATCTACAGGGTGAAGCTGGAACAGAGGAAAAGTGTGCATTTGCATGTGCGCATGCTACAGATGTGTATGTAGGCAGGGGTGTGTTTGTATGTGAGCGTGGCGTGCACATTCCAGCTCCATGTCCATGTGTTTGGATTTGAAGCGGGTGCTCTCTGCCAGCTGTTTTTCCCCACCCTTTTTTTCCTTCTCACAGCAGAGCTAGTGTACCTGGGAGAGAGAGGATGAGAAAACTTGTGGGGGAGAACTTGATGGAGCAGACGGGAGACCCAGCCTACCAACTGCCTGCAGCTGACTGGAGTCAGTTGATGCAGGGGAGTCACCCAAAATACGATAGGCTCAATATTTGCTTTGGCCTGGTTTCCCTGTTTTGGTAAAATATGGACTGTTGGCAGGAGCTGTGACAGTTTTAACCTGCAAAAACAACTACTTAGGGAGCACATCCTTGGTTGAAACTTTACCTTTCCTGCTAAGGCCTGCATGCGATGCACAAAGTAGCAGCATAGTTTGTAGCTCTTTTGTGTTTAGTGTGCTTTTGAAAGATGGCCGATTTAGTGGGCGATATTGCAAATTGCTCAATTACAGTTTGGCCGATGTTCATCCATATGTATGAGTGCGCTCGTTCATGCACAAGACTTAACAAAAAGCCCACTGTTTTCCTGTCAGACTTTCCACATTTTCCATAATAACCAATACAGCTGAGGCAACCAGGGCTCTTCCCCTGAGGTTCTAATATTGCTGAAAATTGAATGATTACATGTCAGACACGAGTGCTCTCCCCATTATAAAATTGACAGGAATATTTGAAGCCTTGTGAGGGTCATCCCTCGATGGAGGGTCAGAGGGAAGTGTAGAAGCAGCAGGAAGCGACACACAGCCCCAAGCCTCATCATTCTCTGCCAGGCATGGCCCACTTCCATGCTGTGCCTGTGCTACAAGCAGCCACTTTGCAGAGTCAGAGTGATAGATTACGCTAGGTGAGTTAAACAATTATGGAGTAATTTGGAACTCAGTGCCTCATAAATTGTTAGTCCCCCACCCTGAAACAAGTCTTGCAAGAGTAATGATTCAGTATTCTCAAAAGAAAGTCAGATTAGTCACTCAAGCTAATCTTTGATGCTAATAATGACAGCATTTGGGGCGTGTCAGGGACTCCTGTGCTGTTTTAATGGATTGCATTTATATAGCACCAAAATTCCACTATTCATTCACTGTCACACACACTACAGTACGCAAGCTACAGTTGTAGCCACAGCTGCCCTGGGGCAGATGCGCGGCTGCCATATCGCCTACTGGCCAGAGGGGCCATCACCAGGCGGTAGGTGAAGTGTCTCGCCCAAGGACACAACAACCGGGACTGTCCGAGCTGGGGCTCGAAACGGCAACCTTCCGGTTACAAGACGAACTGCCAGCTCTTTGAGCCACGATCGCCCGCTTGCCATATCTGCTGTGTTGGAAGGTTTTAAAAGAAGGCTTGCAAAACCATAAACATTCAAACTTACACACTTGTGTCAAGAGATAAAGTTAAACACACACACACACACCACTGTGACATTGCATTTTTATTCTCAGCAGAGTAAGAAGACCCTCGTAGTGTACACCGTGCAGGATGTTATCATGCAGGTGGCTGATAACTGACTCATCTGTCGACCGTAAATATAATAAACTGGCATTTAGAAAGTAAATCGGGAATGAGAGAACAGGACATGCCATAGACGTGTCTCTGTAGTGACGCACAAGATGGCAGGGGTCTAGCTTGTCTGCTGGGATGGCAGCAGTTATCAGATTATTTCCGCCAGTTTTCAGACATGAGACTCCTGGGAGGAGCAAGGGATAAAAATAGAGATAAATTTTGTGGCCAGCAGTTCTGTGGTGGTAATGATTGGACATTACACATAGAGTAACCTTTAGGTGTAAATTTGTGTCTTAACATTTAAGATGTCGACACAAACAACAACAAATAAACCTAACCAATCGCTGGATTCAGATGACCAAGTGGTCTGTGTTGGAAGCATAAAACAAACTGTGCTCCACAGGAGAAGTAGAGGAAGCATAACGCAGGTGTTATTCTGCATTATTCACATTGTTAATAAAACCCAGAAAAGGCCAAAACTGACAACATGTTATTCAGCCTCACAATATGTTCTGACTTCACCAGACTGTGGCCCTCAGCTTCAAGCTTATTTGTTTCAACAGTGGCCTGTAAAATATACCTTCAAAAACCTCTGCAATGGCAGCACCCCTGCCTCACAACAAGTAAGAAATATGAAATTTCTATGATTAAAAAATATGACAATTGCACAAAGAATGTTATATGGTATTCTCTGCACTTTGAGAGCCAAGGATTGTGTGAAAATAATATTTGTAGACGTTGAAGGGGACACCCCAGTAGTGTTATCTTCCTTGCTGATCTACAGGGTACAGGGTGCATTACAGGTGGAAAAACTAAGCGGGTGCCTACACACCCAAACTAGAATTACTCATTATGAAGTGACGTCATGTGTTCCACATGTTATCAAACGAGAGGACTGTACCGCAAAGCAAGATTTCATCTTACCCAGTTAACTTCAGGGTTCACCCTGTGACTTCAGTAGTACTAATGCTGTCTTACCTGGATTTATTGGCACGGTAACTTGCTGCGAATCTAACTGTGGAGCAGGTTATCTATTAGAGATCAACAGGCATGAAATCACTGCCTATTGACCAATCAGTTTTCTGGAACTGAGCGCTACATTTGAATTCTGTTTTTTGAACCATTAAAGAGCACAAAGGCTGAAGCTGAAATAAGTCTTTTAACCAGCAAAATTATAACCAGTTTAGTCTGACTAGGGTTCGTCTGATTGCTGATGTTAGACTAAGTGAATCCAGACCATGGAAAGATACCCCAGGTATACTGAAGTCACTTTGTAGTACAGTGCTCCTGTCTTCTGTCTGTAATGCTGACTAAGAAAGTAAGGAGACATCAGTCACCATTATATCTTGACAAGCCTCATCTCACTATTGGACACTTTTGATAATGAGGGAATTGATGAAGTGGCTCTAGTTGTATAAACAACTCACTTTATAGATGATCAACAATCCTGCTGTCGTATGATGCTGCTTTTTTCATAAACTCACATCATCTCTGCTGAGGGTGGGCTAGTTACAATCACAGGAAACCCTGTGATAGTGTAATGAGGAGTCAAACAATAAAAGTACTGTAACTGTGTAGAAAGCCCCCCAAAAACATTTCAAAGGAAAATGACCCAAATGAAAGACACTCAAAGGTAAAGCTAAAAATGCAAAATCCAAATCTGTATTTTGAGAGGTCAAAAACATGAAGCTACCAGCGAGGAACATGATTCCAAAAAAGGAACAGGCCGTGGAACAATCCAAAAGAGCTAACACAAAGAGATCAACAGTAATGCTAGAAAGTCCAAAAGAAAACACCGGGAATGCAGAGGGCCGTACAAGACTTGGGGAAATAACTGAGCATAACAATCTGCCACAGTGGGATTGGGAAGAGGAAACAGGTGGAGAACACAGGCGATGCAGGCAAAACAAACAACGATGGAAGATTACTAAAGGAAATGAAACTGACAAATGGACAAACCAAAAATTACAAAATAGGAAAAGAAATATTTTAAAGTAAAACATGACAACAATGCAAAAACCATGACGGGCTGTGGGGCTAAAACAAATCACAAACATATAGTTTAAAATGAGGCTTAATATTTTCCTTTTAACCACTGTGAACTGTAGTTGTCATCAAGTGTTACTCAGGCAGGTGTAAAAGTGTAGGGGGAATGTTTTCACATCTGAAATGTTCAAGTTCTGTTTTATAGCAGCTGAACCTCTGTGTTGAGTCAAAATAAACTGCTCATTTTCAGCGGGATGATTGTTGACTCTGGTCTCTTCATGGAATTTGTTAACAGTAAAAATATTACCACAGCTGCCCCGTGTCTCCGTGATGACATTTCAAATATAATTTCTCCTATACATCATCCACTGATGTATACAGCGTCCCTGTGGATTACAAATCCCGATGTCATCATTCGTCACTTGTCCTTACATCCATCGCCGTGTCTAATGTATTGCCTAGAATACGTTGAATCATGCTCTCTGCCTCATTATTGGAAATGCCATGTTTGTTGCATGTTACTGGGATTAAGTGTAGATTCAGATCTGCAAACAGAGTTGAGTTCTTCCTATCCTGACCAGTAATCTAAATATGTGCCAAGCACTTCCTGGGAAACCTTCATCTCATAGGTACACGCACATAACAGACACATGCAGTCAGACTGGGACACACACATGTGATGCAGACACTCATGGACAGAAATAAACATTGAACTGTGCATATATTGCACACAGGCAGTGACTGCACCTTTGCTGCCTGAAGCACTTACTGTCTTATCTACTTTGGGCTTTGCTTCACATTTATGGAATTTTAATATCCAAGAGCCTTTTTCACTTAAAAGCTCCAAATGTTTACAAGCAGCTCCATATGATGTCATCCCATTTAAAAATGACCCAAAGGGAAAAATCCCCTCGCAGCAAATCTCATTTTATGACATTAGTCATATCCTTTAATTACTCCAGTGCCCTCGGTGCTAAATGAGCAATTACTTTAGAACACTGTTGCATTTAGCATGACTGCTTCATGTATTTGTTGAAAATTCAGAGTCTTCTCTTTTTTTTCTGCATAATTCACATGTGCTCTCTTTTTTTATTTTGACTGCGTGCAGGAGATTTCATTTTTTCCCCCTTAAATTCCTACCTACATCAGATTATGTGAGGTAACGGCAAGAAGGAAAATACCATTGCACTTATTTTTAGGACTCTCCCAAATGCTTGTAGAGAAGCAGTACAGGACGAGCGGAGAGATTACGGCTCAGTGACTTCAGATTTTTCCCTGCTGCTGATTGCCAGTGTTGTCTGGAAACCATCCTGCGGGAAGCGTGCAACTCACGGATATTACACACAGACTTATTACCCTTGACAGAAGAAATGAGATGAAAAGAGAGAAATAATAGTGAAAGCAGCACTACCTCAGGGTGGAATAACACACAGCCAGCAGGCAGTGCTGGTTTCTCTTTGATTGGAGAAGATTGCATAATTCTAGTTGTGCCCTTGTTGTGTGTCGGTCACCCGTCACAAGTCCTCTGTGTGTGTGTGGGTGTGTGTGTGTGTGTGTGTGTGTGTGTGTGTGTGTGTGTGTGTGTGTGTGTGTGTGTGTGTGTGTGTGTGTGTG
>NW_024582488.1:1448339-1487460 GCF_018398535.1 Haplochromis burtoni | reverse complement strand
AAACTACACCCTTATTGGCTCCTACCTCAAAGCACACTGTGTGCTGTCGATATTACGTGCTGCACAATAATGTTTAATATTTAGTATTTACTGTCATATTCCCATATATCATCGTGATGTTGTTTATTGTATTGCTCTCGTTTTCTTCTGCTTGTTTTCTTTTTTCTTTCTCAACAGGTGATCCAGGTGATTGATATATTTATTTTATTTGTCTACTTATTTAGTTGGTTTTTGTTTTTTTGCCCTTTATCCCCGTCCCTCCTCTCCGCTGTTTTCCCCCCCTCTTCCTTTCTCCCTTTTCTTTTCCTCATTCAAGTCTGTCCCGTATCTAGCAAGTGAAAAAAAAATAAATAAATAAAATAAATAATTCTGATGGCAAAAGAACCAAAAGGGACAGGCAAAAAATAAAATAAAATAAAATAATTGCAGATTTATTATCCATAGTTCATTCAGCTTTTGTTATGCTGCTCAATTAAGTTTACTGTTTACAAGACGTGAGATTTCTACAATTTTGATGTCTAAATTGTAAAAACAAAAAGCAAAAAGAAAATACTTACTACCAGATACTACTAATAAAGGAGAGTCTTACAAAAGCTAGCCCAGTTAATGGCTGAATAGTCAGTATAAGAGCTTAACGAGCTGTGGTAAATAAATGTGGAAAATATTAGTGAGAAATTTGAAATTCAGATTATCTGTGTTTAAGTGAATTTATATTAAAAATTTGATGTCCATGTTTTTCCAGTATTTCTTTTAATGGCACCCAACATGAGAGATAGATTTGAATTAATTTGCATTAATGTGCAATTTCTTCATTAAATGATATGTAATTATAGTGGAAAAATGCACTACAGCTGAGAAAAACACTTCATATTTATAGCTATAAACTTAAAAGATATTGCATTTACAATTAAAAGTTTTAGCGAATGGTTGCCCATTTGTACTTTAAAAGACCTGGTTTAATTTTGACCACTTGCAAACTTAAGTTCACTATTTTGTCTCCATTAGAATCAATTTTTGGGTCTATTTTTCTGTCCGTTAGCTCCAGAGGAAAATATCTAGGCCTTTACCTTCAAAAATCTCCCTTTTTTCTCATTTTCTTTTGAGATTTACAGAAAGCATCCAACAAGTTTATCAGAGTGTACCTGCAGCAGCCTAGGCTAGAGGTTTTCAGGTTGGCCTGTAGGCCAAATGTTCCTTTATTGTGAATGCAATATGGTAAATGGCCTGCATTTGTATAGCGCTTTACTTAGTCCCTAAGGACCCCAAAGCTACATTCTATATTCAGTCAGTCACCCATTCATTCACACACTGGTGATGAAGCTACATTGTAGCCACAGCTGCCCTGGTGGCGCACTGACAGAGGCGAAGCTGCCGGACACTGGCGCCACCAGGCCCTCTGACCACCACCAGTAGGCAACAGATGAAGTGTGTTGCTCAAGGAATTGCCATAATCTTGGAAGAGAAAGAGTGATGATAGATATCACCATTCATTTAAGGGAAGCATGCAAACGTGTGGTGGTTATTCATTGGGAATGAAAACAGTTGTGGGGAGTGAATGAACCATTAAAACTGTGACATGTAAAACCAAAACAATTAGCAACAAAGATTCTCAAAAGGGTAAAATATATATAGAGTGCAGAGTAGATTAAGACCAATTTAAGTGCTTCCCTCAGACGCTAGTCTACATATTAAAGGCAGAATGCACTGAATTGATTGTAATCTGTCTATTTGCTTCCTGATTTGTCAGTGTGTAATGGACTTGCTTCAAACAAGGTCAATGATGAGGTGTGACCTCAATCAAAAGAATCTAATCGAAGACAAGAGCGAATCGCGCTAACAACTGAAGCAGAAACACTGTAAAGGGCAAGGTGAAAAAAATGGTTGCCACGTTGTCGAAGCTTCAGAAAGCAGGAGCTAATTGTGTCCCTGAAGGTGTGAGACAGTGACTCTATCAGCTTGCAGTGGCATCATTGTTGTATTTCTAACACACCCATGACCTCTGTGTGGAGGAGGGGTGTCAATAAAGGATCAATGTAATGCTGTATTCATTTTTAGATTCATTATATGAAACAGGCGCAGGATTTGTTTTCAGTGGGCTCTCTCCTCTGATCATGTGCAAACAAAAACAAACCTAAACCCACAGTTGGGACGTGTTTCCTTCGGCGGTTTACTCATACTTGTATAAGAACACATCAGGAGGCTTGTGTGCTTCCTTCGGAACAACACATCACGTAAACTCGGGAGCCTTTTCCATTCTGCATTCTGGATCATCAGCAGACTGTATCTTGAACGTGACTACAGAAGAGGAAATATTCAGTTTGGGTTTAGCTGAACACATTGTTCTACCAGCAGATCACATCCCATGAAGTGTCTGGGATTAAGACTTTTTAATTACTGATAATTATGTGTGTGTGTCTGCTTTTGTGTGCACGCTCTTCAGCGTTGCATACAGCGTGACTTGTTATTAACTTGTTTGCAGCTCCTGTAAATGAGCATTTGTGTGAATGTATGTGTGTGTGCGTGGTTCCCTCTGCCAGTTTCCTAATTTTACCAGACATTTTGAAGGGTACATTTACTTTTTCGCAGAACTCCTTCACACCCGTGTGGTGAGCACAGGTCTAAAAAATTGAAAGCTTGTGGCTACCTCAGACCATACTGTGGTTACCTGAGAACCCAAGCCAAAACCATACCTCTGGAGATTTACAGTCTACCCATGCATACCTGGTCTGTAATAAAAAAAAATACTAGCTTTATATTTACGCCCCTTTTCTTTCTGCAGTTCAATTACTCTTGATGGCAGCCTTCAGGAGTAAGAAAGGAATTTTAGCACATTTCACCGCTCTGTTTTCTGCTTTCTGTCGTGCTATGTCTCCCTCTATGATCACTTGCTCAGTATACATATGGTGGCCATCTGGCCTGGCAGAACAGTCATGGAGCCTAGCGTGGGGCAGCACTACTGTGATCCATGTACAGTAACAACATTATTAACCCTTTACAGCCAAAAAGAGTGTTTATGTCAGGCCTGTATGATTTTTTTGACTGTCTGCCCTTCTGCTTTCTTTTTCTCACTCTGCTATTTAAATAATAGGTCAGATCATCTTGTACATTTGCATTGCTTAAAGCGCTTTTTTTCTAAAACAAAGCCCCACTCTGCTTTCTCTGTACCTTATCTGCATGTAAAAAACTGAAGCCAGCGTTCCTGCAGAGCTAAAATATGTTTAGAGAAGTGCACTTCCCTGTGCGTCCCTCCAAAATAGATTTTAAATGCAGGGTAGGAGCCACATCGAGGTCAGCATTCCTGCCCCACTGCTCTAGTCAACCCTGAGAAGAGTCAGCAGATCCATACTACTACTACTACCACTGCTACTACCACTACTACTACTCCTTCCACTACTGCTAATCAAATCAACAAACATTGCAGTTTTTTTAAATTCATATACAGACTCACAGTTTAGGTAACATTTAGTGATATTTTGGGGAAATCCTTCTAGCTGAAACATTAAGAAAAGAAGACTAAAGTTTCATGCTTGTACATTTCTGTGAATTTAAAGGATTTGTGGTTGGAGCGCATCCAAGTTGTCACTGGGTGAGAAGTGCAAGTTGCCAGTCCATTTCACTGGGAAGATTAAAATGTGTTTATTATTGCATAAAGATTTATTTTAACCCAGACTATGAAAAAAATATGAATTCACCAGGCAGGAGTGCAATAGTACACATCTATCCAAAAGTTAGTCTTGTAAAATCTAAAAAAAAACCCACAAAAAAACTGTGAATTAAGAGTTTGTAACACATGTCTCATCTCAATATATTTTAGTGGCAAACATGAAATACATTGGACCGTGCAGTGGGTCTATGCAGCTGTCTATCACTGAATATGACTAAGGTGCATTCTGTGACATCTTAATGGGAACTCCTGCACGCGTTACTTCTTCTTCGTTGACACTGTCTTGCCTGGAGGATCATCCAGCCTCATCTCTTCAGCAACACTGAATAGCTGCCATATGGCAAACGCAACCGGCCCACTTAAAGAGAGGCAGGTGCCCGATAGGATATCTCAGTATTATATAACCTAGCGTGGTTGCCAACTATTATTTCTTTATGATTATGCGCAATAATAAACTTAAAACATTATGTGAGGTAATTGAAAAACCTGAGAGCATTTCCCAAGAGATTCAAAGTGTAAAGACAGAGTGACATCTGGAGGAAGATACTCACGCAAACATAGACACAGAGAGAGCAGCCGCAGTGGCTGCCTGGCATGTAAGAGCTCCATCAGTGCCTGCCTGAGGTTAGACAGTGCCTTGCATTAGGAGGCAAAGAGCCAGTGAGTCACCTTGCCTCAGTCTATACTCAGAGCAACCACCATCACTGTCAGCTGGTTCTGCTATTTCCCTGAACGAGATTAAGGAGCATGACAGTTGAAAGATCAAATGTAATGTATGTTTGTTAGATTTTTTTTTTACTTCTATGTTTATACACAAGTTAAAAAAGCCAGAATGATGGATCTCATTGCTTATTTACTTTTACAAACTAGTTGGCAACTTATCACGGAGACAAAGTCTGACAAACACTTGTTCTGCTGTGATGAATGTACTGTAAACAATACAGTCAGAGCAGCCATGATAATACCATTTCAGAGTTTTCTGCGTGACATTCACTAAAAGTTTGTTTCTTTTGTTGGTGAATATCTAACAATAGATATGTGTGATAAAGCAGTAATACTGCAACCAGTCCAGGGTGTACCGCACCTCTTGACCAACGACAGCTGGAATAGGCTATGCCCTTGCTGCAACACTGAATTACAAATATGTTTAAGAAGACGGATGGATGGATGGATGGATGGATGGATGGATGGATGGATGGATGGATGGATGGATGGATGGATGGATGGATGGATGGATGGAAAGAATAATAGGAAGTTATGCCATAAAGGGTTATTTACGACCTGAGAAGATTTATTTATTTAGAAGTAAATGAAAGACTGTCAATGGACCAAAGCCTACTGCATCCATAAACATATATTTTTCCATCACTGTGCTATGGGGATGATATGGTGACCACTTTGGTATAATAAACAGGTTGCTGTAATATTTTGTACAAATATTGTACAGTTCCTGTTATTTTTGCTGGCTTGATGATAAATTGGCTGCATCACTTGTGGTTTATTTCAGAACTTTTGTATAACTTTACTGTGGAGACTAATTTACAGCCATCCAAAGTTGTGAATTTCAAGAAGAAAATGTAGTTGTAATATTTCTGTAATACCAGATTTATTTATTACTACAAACTATTTTTGGTGTAGTAAACCTAATACTGATGGTAAGTAGGTGTTAAGTAACTTGCCTTTAAAAAGCTGTATTCTTTTTTAGAGAAAAAAGATATATAAATAATATGTTATGTATGTTTATCATTATCATAACTTTTTTGACAAAAAGTATCAAATTGAATTCTTTAGCCTTTTCTATTCATCTTCACAAGATGAACAAATAAATAAATAAAATTAATAATGAAAGATTTACTGGTTTAAAATGAATTAGGCTTTTTTGAAATCATTTTATTATAATTGTTGTATGTGTAGTGCATTATTGTGCTAGATCACAACTGGATGCCTTTAGTCTGGGCACATCAAAGGAAGTAGGTCATGAGTCCTGTAGGCACACTGAATGGGCTATTTACTCTGATGTATAATTGTTTGAAAGGAAAGTAAGAGGCTGGAAGGTGCCAGGGTATCCCTCCTGCTGGTTTAAATGGTTTAAGATGGATTTCCAGCAGTTTGCACAACCGCATGTCAAAGAAGGCACATTGTGAGCAATAAAAGCAATAACAAAGGTGTTTTAAAGAAATCCCTGTAGACAGGTTCCTTATGCAGAAACAGAAAGTAAGTTTCTTTTCTTTATACTCTGTCTTGCTGGTTCACGTTGGACTCTGACTGAAAATGGAAGCGAGTAAGACCACCTGACACTGGTGCAGCAGATGATGACATCTTGTCCCTCAGGCTGACAGTAGCTCTCTGGTTTTACAAAGATATAGATTAGATAGTGCCAAGACTGCTGCTCTCTAGGTTTACAGGATAAGCAACTGTGACTTATTGACTGTTTTTGCACCAGGATTTTTTATTCCTTGTATAATGCACAGTGAACCACAATCATAAATAATGTATGATTACAGGTATTTCCTCAGATGAGAGCTGAAACATCTTGAAGAAACTTAAGGAAGTTCAGTCGCTTTTTTTTCCAAGCTCCTTAGCTCACCATGACCTGAATGACCGAGAACCTACAGACACTACGATTACAAGTATCTTTTTATAAACCAGCACATTTAAAGAACTTCTTTGAGTTGATTATTATGGCTGTTTGGTTTGTTTTTTTTTATCTCTAGGTGTTAGTAGTGCTACACTTGATCTTTCTATTTGCAAATGTAAGTGAACATGCGCTCATATGTTAGAAAACATTTTTCAAAAAGTAATATTCCATGAACAGTGCATTAATTTGATGATCATTTAGATTGTCCAGTCAGTGTGTAAAAAAAACTATTACAAAAACTATTTATGTCGACCTTTTGCATGCATTTTTTCCTGCCTTGTGAAAGTAAAAAGAATCACTTCATAAGTAGCTGCCTGCTTCCTGCACAACAGAATAATGAGTGCCACATGTACATGTGCATTTAACTTGGAAGAATATTCTAATAGACATTAAAACCAAAGCTAATTTTCCATCAGTGATTAGAGGGCTAAGCAGAGAGTCGCAGCCTTTAGTCATTTCATAAGTTGACACCCTGCGAACATTGAGAAGGCTGCAGCACAAAGCTGCAGAGGAATCAGAAACTGTCAGCAGAGCGAAATGGAGAATCTGCCTCATCACTCACAGAGCGAGGAAGAGCTGTGAATAATGAAACCACATTTTAAATATTACACCTTATTACCTTTGGGAGAAGTGTCTGACAGGTGTAGCTAGGAGGCAGAAATACTACATTGTATTGCTTCCATTGTTTTCACAATCAAACTCTCACTCTGGATATAAATAATTATGCGCGCAGTTTCTAATATCCTGAACCTTTGTGTTCTTTACATTTATATGATAGGAGGAAAATGAGATATTAATGACATTTTAGAATGAATCTACCAGTTTTAATCCTTCAAGAATATGAGAAAACAACGCAGCATATTTATTGTATTTAGCAGGGACATTTCTCCAGAAACAAATAGTACTGCATATACAATTGCTAAAAAGCAGTTTTTGCACAGGGGGACTCCAAGCACAGATGACAAAGATAGAAGATACCACTGGTGAAAAAAATCAAACCTGTAAACATTAAAAATGCAGCCACAATAAAAACACAAAAACTGTGTCCGATACATAGTTTAAATGATCCCTTTAGAGCGTGCACGCCTGCCTGTGCTATAGCATGAGTCCCACATGCACATGTGATATTCATCTGTTTTTCTCTCGCTCTCAGGTGTGCTCAGCCTACCCGAGGGTCTAACTCTTCAAAGGGACCAGCAGCAGCAACGAGCTGGGAAGAGTGGAGAGGGAAACACCTACAGTCAGTCCGAACTGCGCTCCATTGAACAGTGCTTACTGGCCACGAGAGTGGGCAGCATCTCTGAACTGAGTGAGTCGTATATGTATGTGTGAGTGCATGCATGTGGAAAAGTGGAGGTGCAGAGGTGAGAAAACTATTATGTACCCCTCCCCTCCAGAGCCACTATGCATTTGAGCAAGGCATTTAGTTATTCGGCTCTTTCTTTGGAGCCGTTTGTGTCCCATAAAAATATTACAGGGCTTGTGATGCTTATTCAACATGCTTTTATGTTTCTGTGCACAGAGCCATAGAAAGTTGTTTCCCAGCTTTGGTTTTGACAGTTGACTGAGATGTTTTTTAAAAATGAAAAAAAAAAAAACCTCAAGTAAAAAAGTTCAGTCTCCACCAACGCCTGTGGGATAAATTTGCAAGTGAGGTCTTATCATCCGACTTTCCCAACAGTGAACATTTTTCACAGCAGACATTTTGACTTGTTACAGCATAAACCTTACTGATGACTCTGTTCTACACAAATGTCCCAGTAAGCCATGCAAATGTGACCGTGAGACAGCATACCCAAAACTCTTACTGCTTGAATTCAGCTGTTATTATTAAAATTATGTTGGAGCGAAGCAGGACAGCTGCATTTCAATATCTTGTCAAAAGACTTTGCAGAACAGTACGGCTTTTATAGCATCACATTCGTGTTCACAAGTCACAACTGCAGCTGTGATATTTATAAGTCTGCACTTTATATGTTAGCACAGTTTTGGATACCTGCTTCATATAACACGACAAGACATTGCTTGAGATGAGTACTTTAGTTCGTTTTAGAGGCCTGAACTTTAAAAATACAGTGTGTGCATCAGTCTTTAATCACTGAGGTTTGAAAGCCTGCAGAAATCTTGCAGGCGATTTTCAAAACGATTCCAAAACACAAGGGGAGAAAAAGGAAATTCTCTTATCACTTACAGGTATTGTAGAAAAATCTCCATCCTTGAGGTGATGGACATGTCCAAATTCAAGTTTTATCTTTGCGATTCCTGCTGCTTTTACTTATGACATTTTATCTAGCAACAACTTAAGGATGGAGATTCCTTCCTACAGCAGAAGTTCCCACTTCAACCCCTAAGATCCAATGGTGATCCACCGCCCCTTTGCACACTGAGGAAAGTTGCTGTTAAAGTTTCAACTTTGACTCTCCCATAGTTTTGCTGACAATAAAAATGGTGCTGGGCTCTAATGGGTTAATCATGACATGATCAAATTTATGTCATAACATCAAAACTCAAATCTGTGTAGCCAACTTTAAAAAAAAAAAAATCAAAAGTCATGAAGGGAATTTAAAAGCAAACAAACAAAAAAAATTGGCAGGCCCAAGACGTGATATTTATATTAGTAGATGTTTAACCATATTATCCTTCTTTGATTCAATTATCATGTGTAGATCCAACATGCCTTTGCTTCATACAAACAGTACTGTGCAAAAGGCTTAAGCTGGTCCTCATTTCTTTATATTTTGCTTACAAGGAGCCAGGTTTTACTGTAATTTTTTAAAGCAGTCTTGAGCAATAGTTCTCCAGGATCAACGTTTTTTTTCTTTGGAGAAAATGAATTGTATCTTTAGGCACTTTTTACTTGCTGTCTGTTGCAAAAAAAACCCCTCAAACATCATATGCCAATGGTAACACAGGTATAAAACAGTACTTTTGCACAAAGAGCTATTAGCCAAAACTATAAGCCAAACAGAAGTGTCAGGCCTAAAAACAGATGAACGGTATCTGAAAGGCATGCCATTGACAAAAAAATAAGAAATCCAGCAAAGACCTGACTCTGTACCTGCAGGATGCATCTGATCATTTCAGTTGATTCTTCTACTGTTCACTGAAGCCTCATCAGAAATGGTCTGAGTGACGGGTAGCTGTCAGGAAGCCATTCTTAAGGAAGGGAAACAGGGAGGAAAGGCTGAGGTATGCCAAACTGGACTGAAAATAGGTGGTAACAGGTCTAATTAAGTGATGAATCCAAATTTGCCATTTTTGGTTTAAAGCATTGTTGGTATGGAAGGTGTCAGGAGAGAGGTACAACAGTGAGTGTCTACAGCCATCTGTAAAACACGGTGTTTCTGTCATGGTTTAGGTTGCATTGCAACCAGTAAAGTTTTCAATCTTGTCTAAACTGATGCAATTAAAAATACCATAAGATTTTGATCCACCATGCAATACTATACGGAAAGCATCTGATTGGCAGCAACCTTATTTCTCAGCATGGCAATGATCCCAGACATAGTACCAATGCATTAAAAACATGCCTGGATAGAAAAACACACTGTAACACTAGTGAAGCAGCGTGGGATCATCTTGAGAATGGAACAAAAAGTAGCCAACGTTCTATGAAGAATCCTGGAGAAACATTCCTGAAGACTGCCTAAAGAAAAGCAAAAAGCTTGCCTGAGAGAGTTCAGCTGTGTTAGGAATGGCCTGTTATTTATATAGCGCTTTTACTAGTCCCTAAGGACCCCAAAGCGCTTTACAATCCAGTCATCCACCCATCACACACACATTCACACACTGGTGATGGCAGCTACATTGTAGCCACAGCCACCCTGGGGCGCACTGACAGAGGCGAGGCTGCCGGACACTGGCGCCACCGGGCCCTCTGACCACCACCAGTAGGCAACGGGTGAAGTGTCTTGCCCAAGGACACAACGACCGAGACTGTCCAAGCCGGGGCTCGAACCGGCAACCTTCCGATTACAAGGCGAACTCCCAACTCTTGAGCCACGATTGCCCACAATAACAGTTTTCAAGCTTGTTAGAATTGCACAAACTGCATTATATGTGTATTTCCATGTATGTTTGCACACTTTTCAATAATCACTGCGCGGACTTCCCTACTTGCACAAAGAAATGAAAGAAATTTACACACTACTGTATCTTACTCTTATTCTTTTTAGTGAAGGTGTTCAGCTCTGGAAAATCTTCACATTCCAGCTAGATGACATTATCATCTAATGTGATAATCTGATGTTTGATAGAGCAGGAATATTGTCCCGCTCTATCAGTAAATCACTATATTATAATCTGACCGCAAGTGTGCTTATTTAAATAAATGTGTGGGAGTTACACTGTCAATGGGAGCAATTCTAATGAACCACAGCCATTCATTAAAATAAATGATTTTAGCTTATAAGTTTGACAAGTCCTCCAAAAGTTAATTGAATGCATGTCCACTTACAATGTACTCATTATTTAAAGAATAATGGGCGTCATAATGCTGTCTGCTTACGCTTATACAACATGAAGTCATTTACATAAGCCTTAGTTGTCAGTTTTCTCTCATTGTAATAGGTTTTCAGCATTACATACTGGTTGTATTTGACATTTTTGTCTTTGCTCACAAAAATTGGACAATATGCTATAGAACTCAAACAAGGTCCAGTATAAAGCTTTCATAACAGTTTCTACTTTGGGTTCTGTTTTAAGGGGAAACTTTACAACAAATGATAATGGCGCTTGAAGACATCTGCAAGCTGTGCTGCGAACCACTGAATACACAGCGGCACATATTCCCATTTGATTTGATCAGATATAATCACAGAATCGGGATGTTCCTTTTCAAGTGCTGAACAGTTGCGTCTTTAGTTGCAGCTCTGCAAGAAAGAAAGGACAGCAGTGTCAAGAAGAATAATGGTGCATACACCGAAAAAAGCACAGATTGTGTCCTAATGTGCATGACAAAAAATTAAAAAATAAATCAATTCCCAAGCCAAATAATGTGGGAAGGGTCTGTTTCTGTTGCTATAGCATCAGCGTACTAAGAAAAGACTCAGAAAGTATTTTCTGTATATCCAGCGTAAATATTTATCATCGTAATAAAAACTGAGACAGTTCTCTTCACTGCATGCTGTTCCGACTGCAGGGCAGCTTCAGTGATGAGCCACATCGCAGGGCCTCTGTCCGTGTTGTATTGATGAGGTCAAGCAAGGACTTGTACTGTTATGTTGACACTGCAAACACACTGTGAGACAACAGAGCCGCTCATGTCTAATAGGACAGCTTAGTCCAGTGGTAATGTTATCAGCTCTGGAGAGCAATTCTGTAAATAACTAGAGGATTTGCAGCCAGTCGCTCAGCTCAAGCTGAAACAAAATGAATAACTGTGAAAAGCAGCAGTGATTGCACTGTCAGGCTGTCACAAAGTCAATTTTTTTGAAAGAGACTAAGATATGAATGAAGGAGTAAAAGATTAAAAGGTTAGGGGGAAAGAACAGTAAGAGTTTCTGAAACCAGTTTCCTGGAATAAACCAACCTTGGCTCTTCCAGCACAGTAAAAATATGAATCCTGCAGTGTGAGTTTTTCACACTGGCATTTAGACTCAATTTAAGAGGTTTCTCGCTGATTTACCTCTTTGTATTTCCTCATCTCTTCTAGCAAAAGGCCATATTAGCATATCTGAAATGATGGCTCCACAAATGCTGCAGTTATTAGGACTATGGGTGTGTCATGATCACTCAGTCATGCTGTCCTGCTTCAGATATTTTCCACATATTGCTGTGTGTGTTGCTAAATCTGAACTAGTCTTTTCACAGAAGTGGCAATGGATGAAGGATACGTGTCCGTGGAAACTCTTTACTCTTTACACCACAAAGAGCAGACGTATGTTTTCTGTGCAAACTGCTTAAACATAAATTTGAAAGAATTAGTTTAATATACTGGGAAATATACAAGAGTTACGTGAGCCAAGCTTGTCCGTGGTATTTAAGCTAGATTAAGGTAACAGTGTGCTGTCGGTTGCTTCAAAGACTATTTTTTTCTCTTTGAATTTTACTATATGAAACATTACACTTCCTTCCATAAATCAGTTTTAATAATAAACTGAATCAATCCTAAAGCCTCAAGGTTGTCAAATTCTCCCTAAGTGAGTTCCCCATTTTTTTTAAGAAGTCAGCCTGAATCTCTCCATCTTTTCTGTCTTTTTGCTGAATGCCATTAATTTGGAAATAATGAGACTGACAGCCAGACCAATTAACAAACTGTTGGAGTTGTTTCCAGAATGCTAACTAATATGATGCTGTGTAGAAAAGAGTTATCCAATCAGTATTTGAGCAAATACTTTGCCTTATTAGACCACATGGTGCGAAATGCAAACATGTGAAATCTCTCCAGCACCAAGCTGTTTTATTTTAATTTCTTTTGTAACTCGTGTAAAGGTCAAGCTGTCTTACAGTTTTCCAAAATTCATTAACTCAAGTAATTTCAATAGTATCCTTCAGTGGTGTTTAAAAATGACTATATATAAACCATACCATCAATTTTATATATACTAAACACAATTTAGAAACAGAGAAACAAGAGTGAAGCAGTCACAGATTACCTCTATTCTGTCTCTAGTTTTATATGTCACTAAAATAATAATGCCTGTATTATCCATTCATGATTCAAAGCTAGCCTTAATTTCCTTTGTCGGTACTCAGTCCTTTATTATTAGTTAATGTCGCTGATTAAAAAAACATGCTTCAAATGTCATTATTCATTATTATTATTAGACTTTTGTCTCATCTCTTTCTGTTCATCATAAAATGTATGTCTTTACTCTAAGTCGAGCGTGATTGTTTTTCTATTCTCCACCAAGAACTTACAGCAGGTGCTGCTAATCAGCCACTGATGTTTAAAGATCATTTTGTTACTGTAGCTGTGAAAATGTCTTGATTTTCTCATTTATCTCCTCTGGGGTTGTGGGTTTTTTTTGGTTTTTTTTTACCACATTTCAAATAAAACAGCAAGTTAATTATTTTTTTGTGGTTTTCTTTGCACAAAGTGTTAAAAGTGTTTTGCTCTGTGGTCAGCGCAACACTTCGAATTATGTCTTTACAGCCTCGATGCTGAATGATATCAAATGAGGTTAATAAGCGTCTGTGTGATGGTTCAGCTCTTGTTCACCATTTCTCTCAAAGCTATTCTATATCTACAACTATGTATGTCAAACCTCTGCATATATATTTCCTTCTTTACTAAAAATTCTCAAGTCCTCTAACAGCAAGAAATGTTACTTTCGGATTTCGTCCAAACTAACCTGACTAGATTGAAAGACGGCAGAGTTCAGACTCACACAGATTACTTCGGGGACACTGTGTGCTGTGATGGCCCCTCAAAAGTAAAGCAGAGGTAGTTAAAGAGTAGAAGTTCCACTCACGACTACACTAACAGACAGTTTGTGCCCTCCATGCTATCCGCTATGTGTGGCAGAGAGTGCCTGAGAGTTCTGGATGTTGTGAAATGGACAAAACTAATAGCAAAAGAATAGCTTAGCATCTTGTTGAGGCAGGATGGCCACAGGCGGCTGTTATAATCACGATGTAGTGGCAAATAACTGAAACACAGAACGTGTGATGATGGCAGCAGCTGCACAGCGAGAATTTCTACATTTAGTCTGTTCCTTCCCATTCCATGCAAGGCCACCTGGGTTGGCTGGAAGACTGTTTACTTAGCCTAGGACACTGTCTCAGCTGAACTCTGGACACGCACGCACATAGGGTCACAGGGTAAGATGGCGCCGCCATTGCGTGCAATAGGTCGGCAGCCTTATGAAATTTCCCCTCGTGGGACTAATAAAGGTATATCAGTTCAATTCAATTCAATACATTTATCTCGCTCACTGTTGAACATTACACTGCCTTCAGACTCTGCAGTAATGAGCAGGGTGCTTGTTATGTGGGTCCTGCATTGCTGTTTACTGACCTTAAGCCAGCTCTCATAAAACCCCTTCTAATTTAAACCAGTGCCATTATACTCTGTAAACTGGTCGATTTATGTGACTTTGCTATTCGAGGATGGTTATAAAGCTCTGAAAACATGGAGAGCATGACCCCACTGCTAAAAGGTAATTACTGAGAACCTGAGAAGCAGGATCTGCTGTGTGTGTCCTCCACCTCTCCTCTTCTTGTTGGTATAAAGAATTAATCACCAAGGATGAGGTATTGATTAAAAGCTTGGATCTTGTAATTAAAAGTCTATTGACATTTTAGCTTATTAAACTGTCGCACTTCTGAATGACCTTCCAAAGAGAAATCTTACCACTTTGTGCTGCACCTACACCTGCTACAGTGATCTCACGTGAAGCTGCACTACTGTTGGACTTTTTCAGCTTTGAAATAATCTACATTCTTAACCTCGTGAGCCTTCTCAGCCAGGAAAGGAAATGTCACAGAGCAGCATAAATAAGACATGAAAACTGCCTGCTGCTGACCACCTTGGCTCCCTTACTGAACTTCAAAGGGAACTATTACCAGCTTATCTGTATTCCCATTGGTACAATTAAGAGAAAGAAGGAGTAACAGAGAGTAACTGGAACAGCAAAGCTTAAGCTAAAAGTCTACAAGAGGTGGTCATTCCTGGCATAATTTTCCCTGCTCATTGAATCACAACATGATTTCTCTATCAGTGCAGCGCCACTGTTCCCAAAGGACAGTTGATTGTTTTATTGCATGAATGCTCCTCCCTCATTCAGGCATCCTTTTCACACTTGCCTCTCACATTGTCATGGCTAAATGGAGTCTTGGCAAGCGCCAAATAGCGCAATTTTGATGCTAAACAAACCCTTTTGTGTATGAGAATGGCTGTTTGTTCCCTCTCTGTATCGAATAGTCACACATACAATATAGTCCATTGGAAACAGGGAACCAAGTGTCATCATGCTCTATTGCTTTTGTGCCTTCAACATTATCAAACTGGCCAGGACAATATGTCACAGTGTGTCTTTCTTTCCTTCTTTTTTTTTAAGAGCGACCCTGCTTCACAATTTCATCACATTTTCTCATCACGCGGTGGGTCTAGACAGGAAGGGAGAAGCGACGGTAACCTGACAGCATTCAGCAAAATGGGATTTGAGTCCAGCTGTAATAAAACAGGGTTGTTTTTCAAGTAAGCATTCAATAACTAACCAACCACAGTCACATGAAAGAATTGGGCTGTCTGTTAAAGAAACTTCTAGGCCAGCTCTTGATTTCTGATTAACTGAATTTGCTCTACAAAAAGGCCATCTGTCTGGTCCCCACGGCATAAAAAGCTGGCTTGAACATACTTTTCCAAGAACTATTTACTTTTTTTCTAAACCAGCTAGGAGAACGTTCAGATTTTTATTAGCAAAACCCTCTCGAGTTTGGAGTTTTGAAGCCCAACTGGATGACCTTAAAGTACTGACAAATTATGCAGGGGAAATAGCTTGGAGTAGCTATGTTTATCCATAAATATTCATTCTTCATCCATTGCAGTCCTGGGCATGCTTTTTCTCTCGCTCTCCTCCTGTGAGCTGCACAGAAAGAACTGGGATGAACCCTGTCTTTTTCCTGATTGTGGTGCATGGAAACTCTCGATTTCCCCTGACAGAGTGAGCTCCAACGGGGCTGGGAGGAATAAAGATAATTCCCAGATGTCTTTTTAAAGGCCATGTGCTTAAAATATTTCGGTCTCATCTCTCTCATCTACTGAGTGAACCCGTGAATTCGTTTCTCACTGTCTGTGTTCCTTTTGTGTTTTCCTGTTTGTATTGTCTGTGTATGTGTGTAGGTGACTTGGTGTCACGGGCTATGCACCACCTACAGCCACTGTATATGAAGAACCACAACAATGGGACACCAATGCACCAGAAAAGCGGCGTGATACTCTGGGCACCGGAAGCTATCTACACGCTGTGCTACTTCATGCACTGCCCTCAGATGGAGTGGGAAAACCCCAACGTTGAACCCTCCAAGGTTACCTTACAAACCGAGAGGTTAGAAGCAAACACGCAAAATAAAGGAAATGCACGTCCACATTTCTCATCAGCAACACTCAGCAGTAAAAGAAAAAAGTCAGAGTAACAGAGCATCACTGCATCTGGTGGCTCACAGAGCCAGTGAACCACAACAGTTAGTCTGCTTTTCTTATTCGCGCTTGTTTTCCTTTATTTTTTAAAAAGAAAAGAAACGTCTAAACATGTCTTTACAGCGTCAAAACACACAAAGCCTTTACCTACGGGAAGGTTTACAAGCTGTTTGCTAGATTTGTACCTCAAGAATGAGCAGACAGCATAGATTTTATAGAACAAGAGGGCTATAACTGAACTGATTTCACCTTTTGGTTTGTGGGCTACCATTTTAAAGTCATATTGTTTGTATGATAACTGGCAAGAAAAGAAACCAGCACCACACAGATGGTTGAGAGCTCCTGCCAGAGTACAGAGCACCAGAAATGCTGAGTTCCCCCACCTGTCACCCAAAGCATCACAATATTGGTAAATTATAGGAAATTCCTCCACTTCATTGAGTCATGAAAGGGAAAGTTTCTTCTGCTTTTGTTCATTTCTGTCCGTGGCTGTTTAAGGGACTGCAGTTTTTTACACTTGACATTAGATTTATTTTTGAGCCCTGCGATCGACGCTTTATCAAGATGAAAACTGAGTGAATGTTTGTCTTACCTTCATCAGAAGGACATACACAAAATTCCCAATCTCCTCGATACCTGTAAAGGTTGTCAGCTTAATTTGAAAATCTATGTGCTATAACAAACTATGGAACTGAGATTCAGTTTCAGTCATCCTGCATCAAGACCTGAAAAGCAAGTCAGGTGAGCAGCACAATGTTAAGCCTTTATTTGTCTACAAAAAAAATAAAGCACTACATTATGGAGGTAAAACAGGAAACAGGAAAGCTCATAAATATTACAATTTATTAGTTTAGTAGTAATAATAAAGGCACACCACAAGTCACTGGGACAAAAAGTGGAAACTGTCTTTGGTTAGACACAATCAAAGCTTCTGCATGTCTCTTCCTCCTCCTCCTCACCTTATAACACAGTCCAGTGGTGATGCTGCTTCTGCAGAGATCATTCTGCTGCAACTGTACACCTCTGCTGACTGTTTTTTTTCTTTATTATTGTATTTCTGGCTCTCTGTGCTAAGCCGTGAAATGGCAGACCAGATGTTTTCCTCTGGAAGGAAAGTACAGTGAATTGTCAACGTCTTGGCTACTTGAGCGAGCCCTCTGGGTGACCTGAGTCGTGGAAGGAAGGGGCAGTTGGAGCAGCCGTGAACAGACTTGCATTGAGAATTACCACCACTGCCCTATTGGGAATTTATATTCAGGAAGCTGTGGGACTCTGACGGTGACACATGTGGCATGAAAATTAGGCAGTGTTTCCATAGTGTTTGGATACATGTTCCCACAGTGTTCACTTTCTTTGCCACTTCTACTCATGAAACATTTATTCGCTGCATGTTCAGTATTTCCTCTGCTTTGGTAGAAACCTCTGTGGAATACAGAGCTGACAGTTGAGCCTGAGCAGTCCAGACTTTCATCACCTGTCGTGGAGCAATTTATCAGTTAATGTGTGTCCCAGATATCCAACTTATGTCTGCTTTAGCTCCACCGTTTGTAACCAACATCATATTTAGCGCATGTTATTATATTTTTTTAGGTTATTTTAAATCCAATTCTGGACCCAACATTAAGGAAATCCCTCTGATTTCAACTGTTTCCTTGCAGAATGTCTGCACTTTTAAAGAGCACTGCATGGAAACAGGGCGACCTTGAACTGCTTGTGAACCAAAGTTTCCATTGGGCTTGAGAAGGAATGCATTGGCATTATACGTTCCCTGACTCTTGATTAGGTGTTGTGCAGAGCTTTAATGAAGTCTGCAGAAGTAATAATGTCACGTGGCTGTAGGTCAGGCTCCTTTGAAGTGAGTAAAACACAAACACAAGCATATCAAACTAATATTGAGTGACCCTCCTGTCAGCTTAAAGTAGCAGAGATGAGAGAGTTGTGCAATCAGCGTGTGTCAAGGGCAGCCCAGCCATTAAGACATCCTTTGTAAAGCGACATACTGATTAATAAATCCGCAAAGAGCACACAAACACAAACACATAACCAGCTTCTGGATTTGGCAACAGTCAAATAATCTGACAGAGTTTTTTTAAAAGAAACTAAACAAATTGCTACTACTGTCGTCCAAATGCTGTTATATAATTAAAATGATACATGGTTTAAAAAGTAAATATCAGTTTGTTTAAAAACATTTTTGTTTGCATTCCAATAGCGTGTGTCAGACTTTTGTCCTATTATATTACATAATAAGGTCTTGAAAAGTCATTGTTCTTCTGTAGTTATAAAGCACATGGGTGTGTCATTATGTTTTGCATTACCAACTCACTTAAGATTGCTTTTGTATCAGTCAGTCACAAAGGTGAACACACATATTGTATATGTATTTCCATTCATATGGATTCCATATGGCTGTTGTAAACACTGATGCAGGATGAGTGGAGGAGAGAAGGCCAGAGGTAGAGGTTTTGAATTCTTCTATTTTACATAATTAAAACCAGAACACGGCTTCAGGGATTAATGATGGGCATCTCTTGTTATTACTGACATTTTATACGCTGAGCAATCAGGCTGTTATAGATGAAAATGATTGCCACATGTATTGATAATAAAAAAAAAGTTACAGGCTTTGGGTGATGGTGGAATAATAATACGACCTCGCCTGAGGTTTTCTCTGTGCTGTTTACTGATTACATGCAAAGAGGACAACTTTAATAAAGGTGAGCTCAATATAAACTGAAGCATTTGTGGTCCTGGCGCTGGGTTTTGATTCTCTTTTCTCAGCTGTGGTCAACATGGAGCATGAAGGAGCTAGACTCATTTGAAATGAATCTAATTACATAAGCCCAGATGATATGTAGTAAACATAGCTTGTTTGAGAGCCCATGGGGGGTTTGCCTGGTTGGTAATGCAACCTAGATTGTTTGCTCTGTGCAAATACAGCTTTAAACGCCTGCGTGCTCTCTCAGTCTTCTCTGTCAGAGAACAGGATGAATGATGTATAATGGTTGTTACCTGCTGCCGTCTGAACGCCGCAGTACTGTACATTTCCAAGGAAGCAAACACACGATCAGTTTACCTTAACTGATAATGATCTTTTATAATTACTGAAATACGTTACACGGAGCATTATAGGAAAACATGAGGAGGAACTGCAGTACTTGATCTTGTGAAGTGAAAATGATGACACATGTAATTCCTGGCAGCATTATGACATCACGATTCTTTTAAAGGCATATAAGTCTTATAATGCATCATCCCCAATTTGCAGTGCATTGTGTTGGTTTATATGGTGCATTGTGGCATATGGGTTTATGTTCTATTAAACAATAAGCAACAGCGGGGCAGTATTTTATGGTATTATGACAGACTTTAGATCATTAAACAAGAGCAGAGCAGTTTAAAATGATCATTTTCTTTTAGTTATATGGTCTACAACCTCTCTACATCTAAACACCTCTTTTATGTTCTGATTTAGGGTCTTCAAAGTGAGTTAATCTTTTTCTCAATAATTAACAGTGGCAACAAAATAACATGCAAATTCCATTTTAGTGAAATGCCTGCGCACACCAAGTGTGACTTCACTGTGTTTATGGTGGCAACTACGTGTGCTTCTACCTCCCTCTATAGGCCATTTCTGATCTTGCCGCCTCTGATGGAGTGGGTGCGTGTAGCTGTGGTTCACACCGAGCACAGACGCAGCTTCACTGTGGACAGCGATGATGTGCGGCAGGCTGCCAGGCTGCTGCTGCCTGGAGTGGACTGTGAGCCCCGCCAGCTTCGGTAGGCCCGGGAGTGAGTGGGCTTGCGCTTGAGCTGCAGAACATGTGTGCAGGCAACTTCTTTATCTGAACCCACAAAAAGCATACACGCATACATGTCAATTATGCATGCAGGGAAAGATGTGCGTGTTTCACGTCCTCCCTGTAGTGTCAAGAAATAAAGCCTGCAAGGTGTTTAGGGAAAACACTGCACGTAGCAAACAGTAATACTTGTCAGCTTGCACTCACTTTGTGTGCTATGCTTTTCAGAACGGATGACTGCTTCTGTGCCTCACGGAAACTGGATGCTGCCTCTTCTGAGGCAAAGTTCCTGCAGGATTTGGGCTTCCGCATGCTCAGCTGTGGACGCACAGACCTGGTAAAGCAGGCTGTCAACCTGCTAGGGCCGGATGGTATCAACAGCATGAGTGAGCAGGTTAGAAACACAGTCAACATATTTAATAATGCATATACCGACACATTTGTTCTCATGAACACATCAACACACACACACAGCCTGTGGAAGTGTTTATTTTGTTTGTTTTGTAAACTGAGGTTCCTCCGCTTCTGAGCACAGTGCTGACTCTTGAGCTAAAAGGCAGTTATGCATATTAAATCTTATTTTGACATATATTTTCCTGCATTAGAGCTCTGCACTATATCATGACTTCCACCTCAAGTACAGTAAATCATCAGGGGAATACTGCAAGTGTAGCTCCTGATTTTCCTTGGGAAAATCAACATTCAGTTCAGGGCTGAGCTTAGCAGAAGATTTCACATACAGAGGGCTGTACTGCATGTGTCCATCAGACAGCCTCAGGTAGTGTCCCACATGGCCCAGAGGAGATCTTAATTCATGTGGTATCCTTTAAAATGTTCATCAGAAGCAGAATATCGCTGCCATCGAACTCTACCCTGAATTTGAGCTGTCGAGAAGACAAGCAGACCAAGCATTAAGCCTTGTTCTGTAGCTAAAAACAAATGGTATAACTCAAGTTCACATTACTCAGTGGGGGGATAGGAAACATGACATTCCCCAAGAAAAGTGCTTGAAAATGGTGTCCTGGAGCGAATTTTTAGGATTTGCCATTGAGTGTTTCAAGAAAATGAAAGATTAAATCGCAGCTGCTTTCGTTCTCTGTGCATCTACTTGTGTAGGGTATGACCCCGCTGATGTACGCTTGTGTCCGTGGAGATGAAGCCATGGTGCAGATGCTGCTGGATGCAGGAGCAGATATTAACAGCGAGGTCAGTGGTTAAAAAGAAAGAAAGAAAACGTTTATGTCTGCTGTTCTGCTTTTGGCATTGAGCAGAAGTCAGCAGAACTGAACCAGGCTGCTTTGATTAGAGAATAGAAATATCGTTTACCTTTTTTGTATTATAAGATTGAGCTGCTTAGTATAACTGAAGACATTAGCACTCTTTATGCCCATTTTATATGTAGACAATTTAAATTAATAGTACTGAAATAACGGTACACTTTAATGTAACAAATGTATTTGTATACTTATTTTTCCTTTAAATTGGAGAAAACCAAACATGTCATCCGTCATTTCCTCTCGTTTTCTCCCATGTGTCGTGCGGCTAAATGTACAAGAGGTGAAGATCATGAGGCACTCACTGCTGTGCTCTTATACGCTGAAATCTATTTGCATTTCAGCAGTTAGAGTGTGAAACGTGACACAGAGGTTTCCTGCTGACTCATTCTTTTCTATGTCCGGGAAAAAATAGAGATCAGCTGACTTAAAGCAAGCAGGATTCCTCACAGAGTCTGCAGAGAATCGTGACAGCATCCTTTGACTCTGCGCAGACATGAGCGAGGTCATTCAGTTGAGGTCTCATGATCCTGATCTCCGTTAGTCACTTCAGCAACAACATGTCCCATCAGCTATTGTGTCAGAGTTGATTTGCAGCCCACTGCATTCATGACAGCTGGCCAAAGCACAAAGCACTGTCAACGACTAAAACCTAAAGACCCACTTTAATATTCATTTCAGGCATGTGTATTTCCATTTTTAGAAATGTATTATGTATGAATTTTGTTTCAAAATTTATCGTGTACTTTCATTGCATGAATCGGGTACCAATGATAAATAGGAAATGACATAAGAAAAAAAAAAAAAGACCCTGCGGACTAATACTACAGGTTCCAGTAGTGGGAAAAGTTTAAGTGAACTAATAATTTTCCGATCCAAAATGATCCATAATTACTTACTAATTATGGAATATTGAATAAGCCAAAATAGCAAATGGGAACTTTGGGATGATCTCCCCAAACTCAGAGGATGGTGTTCTCGAGGGACATGTAGAAGATAAGGGTTGACAAAGTGCTGACAGGTGGACTCATGTAAGGATGAAGGACCTGTCATACTTAAGGGGAATTTCCATAATGCTTGCCTATATAGTCTACATTGACTTCAGTGTTGGTTCAAGTGCTATTACCTTGTGCTCTTGACACTTATTATGTAAGATTGCTCCAACAGAGAATCTCTTCTCAGTCTGACATAGACTGTAGCTCTTGCAGAGGAAAACCTTGGCCAGCTTACACAATATACAGTAACTACAATAAGTAATAAAAAATACTATTATTGTTTCATTGCACTTCACATGCCCCCCTCACGTGTATTTCCCCTGTATACTCTTCTGTATTCAGCTGGTACCTGATTCATACAACAACATGACACTATTAAGTACCAATTCATAAAATCTAATGGACATCCCAGCCTCGTTTTCTCCCAGAGCAGTCTAAGTAAAAACATGTCCCTTTGTGCTTTGTTCATGCTCCTGTGTCTCGTGTATGTCACATTTTTAGTTTTTAAACCTGGCCAACGAGCTGAGCCTGGGAGAGGTCAATTCAGAGCGCTGTCAGAAAAAGCCAAAGCAGAGGGTGAAAAGTGAGGGTGGAACCATTAGGACAAGGCCTAACTAGACAGATCAATTCATCGTGTTCATTAGGAGGCAAACACAGTGGCGGGATGTCCTCTGCAGCCCCATGATTCCTGGTTAATTACTCTAGTTTCTCCTGTAGAGCTTGCTCTCTCCCCTTCTCCCCTCCCTTCAGCTGCTTGTCTTGTGCCTCGTAGGCCATGCAGTAGATTTAATGGCTTCGTATCTCTCTCCCTCACCTTTGTCCCTCCTACCTACCCAACCCACCTACCTGTGTCCCTTCCCCAGGTGCCAAACTCAGTGCACAAGCACCCCTCAGTCTTTCCCGAAACACGGCAGGCGACGCCCCTCACTTTCGCTGTGTTACACGGACATGTGCCTGTGGTGCAGGTAGTGACATTCTTTCTCACCTGTGATTCTCTCATCGTGACCTTTTGTTGTGCTTCAGCTCATGGTTGGTCATCATTGCCATTTCTGTCATCAAAGCTTCTCAGTGGTGATGATGACGGCTCTCCACTAAGAGTTTTCTCCTCTCTCTCTCTCTTTCTCTCTTTATTTTCCATTTGTGAAAATGACCTAGTTGCTAAATATATACAACATGAGCTTTATACATTTAAAGAGGGCAATTGTGCAGCCATGCTTTAGGTCAGCACATGGCTACCTCCAGTCAATTTGCACTTTTGAGCAAATGGATCAAACTGAGTTTAGCAAGTGGAAAATGGAAACACAGCAGCCTAATTGTTATCGAACTCATTTAACTATTTCTGTTTGCCCTCTGAGGGATCTGATTTTGAATCATTAAAGTCCAGCGGAAAATGTTTTGGTAGTGCTACAGTTTTGTCTTTGAGGGCATCAGAAAACTGAAACCCTGCAGTTAAAAAAGAGTCAATTTGGTGTAAAGTCATAGAAAGTATTACCATTAAAATGTAACAAATTCATGAAATATCTTTCATTAAGGAGATGGTCTAGATCATTATCTCATTAAAAATAAATAAATAAATGAACAATTTTAATGAAATTGATTTATTATCATCAAATATCCTGCAGTCAGTGTCATTTTAAGTCTTCTGTTTATTTCTGATAGGATCTGTTTATATGAAGAACTTGAAGAGCAGTTTACTTTCGCTGAAAATAAGTCTTCCTAGAAGTATAGTACAGGTGAATTATCTGAATGTTGATAAAGTAAAGTTAAACTGGACTGGCCTGAAAGGGTCCTGAATGTAGGCTGGTTCAATTCTTATTATAATCATACACATCTTAAAATGGCTAGAAATATAACAGGCAACTTGCACATTTCTGTGTGTTCTCTGGTTTTTGGGAAAGAGGTACTGAAAGACTCTTGAAGAGTGCCTCAAAGAACCTATAACAGCATCCCATAAGTGTATGTGCCAGGCGCTAAATCTTTCAAGCCTTCAGAGCTTGCTAAAGCAGAATTTGGGCCGACAGTAACAGATTTTGCTGCAGCAGCCAGCTTTCTTTTATATCGCTGAAACAGCCTACATACGGTAAAGTTAAGAACATGTCTTTAGGTGTGGAAACATTGTCTGTATGTATTTAAAATATTCAAGAAAAAAAGGATTCAGTTCCTGGATTGTCTGTAATTGAGTTTTTCCAGCTTTTTTGGTTGTGGTTTCGCTTCCTATTACATTTATATATTTATATATCTATCTATCTATCTATCTATCTATCTATCTATCTATCTATATATATATATATATATATATATATATATATATATATATATATATATATATATGTACAATTTTGTAATGTGAAAATAAAGAAACTAATGGAAAATTAGCTACCTTTAACATTTAATAGCCAACAACACTACTGTATATGGGACTTGTAAAATGCATTTTTTTAAAAACAAAGCAGACAAAAAGAAAACTAAACTTAAAGTTGGCAAAAATTGACATTCATACATTTGACTTTCATCTATTTAGTTTATTTCTCCAAAAGTAGCACTTCTGTTTTAAAGAGATAAAATAATAGGCTGTGTTTTAAACTAGCCAGTTTTAAACTAACCATCCTGACATCAAATTAGACTCATTAGCAAATGACTCTTCCTCTTCCCCTCACTCTGCTCTCTTGTCTTCTTCTTTGTCTCTCTCTCTTTGTCAATCATGCTCACCTGCATCCTCACCTGCAGCTGCTGCTGGATGCAAAAGCCAACGTGGAAGGCTCCCTGCAGGATGGGATGGAGAACTACACGGAGACACCGCTGCAGCTGGCTGCTGCTGCAGGTACTAAGACACAGCAGGACTCCCATCTTCCTGCCCAACTGTATCACACCATGCTGTCAGCAGCAGCTGGCCATCTATACTCAGCTGATAACAACACCTGAGTGTCAGCATGATCAGTGGCTGAATTCCAAGTTTAGAAGCTTGTTTCTCCTGGGGGCTGGAAGAATAAAGACAAATAGAGCCATGAATGTGGAACAAATGATGAAACGTGTGCTTCTCTCTCATCTTTCTCTCGGTCTCATTTTCGTTTAATCTTATTATTTCCGTGTGTGTGTGCGTGTTTAACTGAGCCAGTCATTTTTCATGTGCAGGTAACTTTGAGCTGGTGAGTTTGCTGCTGGAGCGAGGCGCTGACCCCATGGTGGGAACTATGTACCGCAATGGAATTTCTACTGCACCACAAGGCGATATGAACTCCTATAGCCTGGCAGCAGCACATGGGCACAGGTAGGTGACGAATGCATTCATGTTCCCTTCAACAGCAAACATACAAGCACTGTGTACTCTTATTTATGTACAAACACAACTTCCTTAGAGGACGTCTGTAAAATTAGCACCACAGGTCTTCAGTTTCCTGCATGAGTAACCTCCTGTTGTCTTTCTGTTGTTTTCAAAGTATTGTTAAGACTTAAAACTCTCCAAAACTATTTTAAAAGTTTGGCTTAACAAAATGGCAAAACTGACAGGGTTACACTGCAAACAGTGTACTCTGTACAATACTGTATTGTCTTTTAATAATCGATCCAGAATAGTTTCTGTTAGTACTTTGCTTTACAAGCTTATCTGTATAAACGGTCTCTGTTTTTGTGTCTTTGTCTTTCTTGCTGCCAGTAAGCAAAAATTGTAATTAGCAGAGAATTTTCCATTTGAATGATATGTTTCCACTTCATTTTGTGTCAAATTATGTGGTTGTTCTTGCAAAGTAGGTGGAAATCATTCTGAAATATAGACCTGTAAAATATAGCATTATGTCAAAACCAGCAGTTTTTTTGTTTGTTTTTGATTTTTGCTAGTTATTTTTCAGGCTAGACAGCTGTATTTTGGGATTTTAAAACTAAAAGCATCTTTATTTATATTTTGCATGAAATTGTATAAAAGCCCATGTGTGTAATTGCTGTTTACCACTGAATATAGTATACTTTACATGCCACAAATATAAAGCTCTTTGTATAAACCCTCTGGGTTTTTGTTTCTTCTTATGGACTCGTTCTCCCATTCATCAAAATGCAGCTATTTCCATTGATTTATTTTAACTTGCCAGCAGACTACAACAGTAACGACCCCCAATTACTATCATATCATGTTTAAGTCCTTCCATTTAAATAAAAAAATCTAGCCCACTTCTGATTCAGGGCCAGAGATGCAAACTTATTTTTGGTAAAAAAAAATCAGTCAAATAGAGTCCTGAAATCCGTTCAGTCTAATCGCAGTTTTTTTCTCTGCTTTTGTTCTTTTGCTTTTTTTGATTTGTAGAAATGTGTTTCGCAAGCTGTTGTCCCACACAGAAAAAGGGAAAGGAGATGTCTTGTCATTGGAAGAGATTCTCGCAGAAGGCTCAGAGCTGGAAGGCAGAAGCATGTCTCAGATGGATCTGATCAGAACTGGAAAAGCCAAACTTAAAGCTCTGAAGGAAGCCATGTACCACAGTGCTGAACATGGGCATGTAGACATCACCATAGATATACGGAGTCTTGGTGGGTTTTCTGGAAATGCATGCATGCGACTTCTACAGTATCTTATATTGTATGAAATGTATTTCATATTGGTGTACTTGTGAAACTTAGGAGTCCCATGGACTTTGCACACTTGGCTGGAGTCTCTGCGCACATGCTTCCATCAGCACCGCCGACCTCTGATCCAGGGTCTTCTGAAAGAGTTCAGCTGCATTGAGGAAGAGGAGTACACCGAGGAGCTCATTACGCATGGCCTGCCTCTTATGTTCCAGATCCTCAGAGCCAGCAAGGTACTGCCCTGTGTGTGTTTCCTGTTAACATAAAACACAGGCAAGTGTCACGACATATTGGATCATTACCGTAAAAGTAAGAACATTTTCTTCAGAGCTACACTGTAGTCTCCATCCTCTTAAGTGTCTGCTTTTCACTAAACCACAGTCATGTCCTCCTCTTTTTTTGTAGTAATGCTATTACATAGTCAGGTCATCAGCTTCACAGTGACCGACAGAGCCCCAGTGGCTTACTCAATATCTATTACGTAAAATGATAATGATTTCTGATAGACGCCCGTTCCTCTCTGTTGCAGTTTATCATATTAGGCCCTCGTCTCATTACTTCAGCTTAGGATCCCTTGGTAGGCAATGTTAGAGTTCACCCAGCTCATTGTTGTCCTTGTCCTGGCACTCATCTTAGCTTTGTCTACTGTGACTTAAGCTTGATAATGCCCTGATGGCATGATAGGTTAGCTGTCATTGCTGATATGAGAAAAAAACACTGCACAGTTTCAGAGTGTGAGTGTGCATACACTCATATAAATGAAATACACAAGCAGAGCCACAGAGACTCACGTGCATGGGTCTGATACCAGCAGCATACCTCTCTCACATGCAAACACGCACATACTCGTACACTCCAAACATGCTATGCTTCGCTGGATTGCTGCAGTGTCAGTCCTTGTTTCTGTCTTGGTTGATGTATGGCTCGGGCCACTGGCCCTCATCTCTGAGAGAGGCTCTGCTTGCATCACCTTGAGGTCCGCAGACATCAAGGTACAGGCCGTTTGTCTTTTCTGAACCAGACACTCTGTTGCCATGTTCCTCTGAAGCATTCATTCAGCCTCTTAGTGTTTAGTTCATTTTAGATAACGTTGATTAAATGTATATCTGTATATCTCTCTTGTCAGCATAGAAAATTTTGAAGACAATGCAGAAATACTTATTTGTTAGAAGTTTGTTGCATTCAAGCAGGATGACTGCACACATGAGGCTTGTGCTGTAGCGTGCCTTACCTTCACTTTGCCTCTGCACACACACAAGTGAAAAGTTTAGAAGGGTAAGAAAATCTCCTGTCTTTTCCTCTTAATCTCACTCCTACAGTAGCTCAGCCTGTCGCTGTATTTCCCACCACAGCAAGCTCTAAGGACGTGTGGGTGTGAAAAATAAGTCTGATATCTATCTGATCCCCTTGTAATGTGTGAAATATCCATAAATACAAGTTTTACTGGAACGACTGCTTGAATGAAGTGGATGCTAAGCCTGGTAAGGCTGCAGAAGTTTAACCTCTCTTGGTATTTGCGTCGGGGCTGTTTGTGTGGGAGAGGCGCGCCGTGCAGTATGTGCTTATGCTCTTACATAACATAGACTCCTGGATGCTGGCTTAGCATGATGCATCCAAGGTGAGCTCTGCTTACCCTCTTCTGTCACTCTGTCTGTGTTTTGTCAGAATGAAGTGATCAGCCAGCAGCTGGCTGCGATCTTCACTCAGTGTTACGGCCCTTACCCCATCCCCAAACTGGCAGAGATCAAGAAGAAGCAGTCATCACGTTTGGGTGAGCATATTTCTTCATCATTTCATTTAATTATTAAAGTGTATTCACATACATACAGGCACGCAGCAGGAGCATCAGAATCATTTGTCTTGTCTTTTTTAGTCTGCCCTTACTAGTAAATGCAGATTAGAAAGTGTGCATGACACCATCTAGTGTTCAGAAACTGGAATAGAACTTTTCAGGTCAAAATTCCGAGCTGCAGAATTTTGAAGAAGTTGGAGTTCATAAACTCCAACTTCTTCAAAATTCTGCAGCTCGGGTCATAACTTTCACTCCGTTAAGAGCTCATATTACCCCAGTTCTTCAGCAGCTTCACTGGTTGCCCATAGAAGCCAGGATAAACTTTAAAATCTTACTTCTCACGTTCAAATGTATCCATAAATCTGCTCCTTCATATTTGTGTGACCTGCTCCATATCACCACTGTTTCCCGCCCTCTCAGATCATCATCTGCTATTCATCTTACCGTTCCGTCCTCACACCTTATTACCAGAGATGGGCAGTAATGCGTTACTGTAATCCGATTACTTTTTTCAAGTAACGAGTAAAGTAAGGGATTACTATTGCAAAAAACGGTAATTAGATTACCGTTACTTTCCCGTAGGAACGCTGCGTTACTGCGTTACTAAAACCATGATTTTTTTTGCGAGAATGTCTCATGACAGTGACATAAGCGAGTGCGCCGTTGGTGACAACAGCTGTGTGCAGATCAACAATGGATCACATATCGAGTGCGGGAGAGAGTATGAGCGTGCAGCGTTTAAAGCGTGGAAGTACTGACCTTACTTTGAGTTTGATTCCATAAAAAGTGACAAAAACATTAGTGTCCGCTGTGCGTGGGAAGAAAACTTCTTTTTACAGCGAAAAAAACCCTAAACTTCCAAGCAAGCACCGAGTGCAGCTACGACGTAATGGGAAACTCACAGAGAAACTCGCAGATTCTTCCACTGACCGCGGCACACCTGCACCAGGGTAAACCTCCGCCTACCCACTCCTGCTTTACAGGTGAAAATAGAGCAACAGGACCGCTGAGTCTTTGACTTTATTTATTTTCTGCTGTGTTTTACTTGCATCTATTTGAAAGAGCTGAGTGTAAACACAAAAAAAATTTATTTTATGTGCTGGAATGTGCAGAAAATAGGTTTAAATGTTAAACAAATTTCTTCCAGTCAGAGAATGTTGCATATAATTAAATGTTTTGCTTGATGCATAAAGTTAAAACATTAAAATTAATAAAACAAGTTTTAAAAAGAGACTTTTCCATTTGATTACATTTTGTATGATGGATTATGTAGAAAAAGTAGAATTGGGCTGAAAGATCTATCGCTTTATCACCAATTCAAGTTGTAAATCGTGTTTTTAAAAAAGTAACTAAGTAACTAAGTAATTAATTACTTTTGAAAATAAGTAATCAGTAAAGTAAAGGGATTACTTTTTTGGGGAAGTAATCAGTAATTAGTTACTGATTACTTTTTTCAAGTAACTTGACCAACACTGCTTATTACTATGGGGAACAGAGCTTTCAGTCGCTCTGCTCCTCGGCTCTGGAACTCTCTTCCTCCTGCACTAAGAAATATTGACTCCCTCTCCGTATTTAAGACACAGCTCAAAACACATCTGTTTAAACTGGCTTATTCGCTTTAATGCTGATTTTATCTGTTGTCACGCTCTGTTTTGTAATTTTAACTTATTTTATGTATTTTATGACTACTGTTCCTTTTATCAATTGTGTTTTTTATAAGGTGACCTTGGGTTTCTGAAAGGCGCCCTCAAATAAAATGTATTATTATTATTATTAATACAATCAACTGCATGGAGCTGAACTGGGTGTAGAACGAGTGACAAGGCTAGGTTGAACACTCCATTTGCTCTTTTTATGAAAATCAGAAAAACATAAAGTTTTTCTGGTCATGTGTCTTTCAGATCCCCACTTCCTGAACAATAAAGAAATGTCTGATGTGACCTTTTTGGTGGAGGGGAAACCTTTTTATGCCCACAAAGTTCTGCTTTTCACAGCTTCCAACAGGTATTTAAACCTCTGCCTTTAAAATGCACATGTTGAATGTTTACACAGTATATTTTGTAACCCTAAGGTCCTGCTAAATACGATTACCCCAACTCTGAATTGTTTTTAATATAGCAAAATACTTTTGATTTAATGTGTTTGTAAGTTCTGATGTTTTGAACTTTATCAGGTGAATCTCTGGTCTTTTTTTCTTCTTCTGTAATCTTGAAGGGATTTTTAACTCTATTTTATTTTATTTATTTATACCAAAGTAGGGTATAAGTAAAGGCACATAAGGCAAATTACAATATAATAGAAAGAAGTAATAGAATGGCAGTTAATTTGGTCTCCACTCTTGTGTATTCTCCCTGCTGTTGTATGTTAGTAGTGTTTATTTCCATTCAGTGAGTTCTTAAAACATGACCAAGTTAACCAACCCGTGATATTTCTCTCCTTTTTCTCTTTATCATTCTCTACAGATTCAAAACTCTTCTAGCTAACAGACCATGTGGTGAAAACACATGCATTGAAATCAGCAATGTCAAATTTCAAATATTTCAGGTAGTGTTATTATGTTTTGATAAGGCAGACATTTTAAGTAAATGTTAGCCACATGTTCCTTTAAATATATATGTTGTGTTTTCTTTTCTATGTGCACTCTGTAAATTATGGATCTTATCTTATCAGCTTGTCATGCAGTATCTGTACTGTGGAGGGACAGAAGCTCTGCACATCAGGAACACTGATGTTATGGAGGTTAGATCATTAGTGTCTTGAGTAACGGATCATAAACATGTCTATCATCATTTCTTTTTAGTTAAATAAAAAAACTACAATTTGAACTTGAATTTTGAGCTGTTTTGTTGTTGTTTTTTCAGCTTCTGTCAGCAGCAAAGTTTTTCCAGTTGGAGGCGCTGCAAAGGCATTGTGAGATTATCTGCTCTAAGAACATCAACACAGACACTTGTGTTGAGATCTACAATCACACCAAGGTAAAAAATTAATACTGTGCTGTGAAGCATTTTGAGGTGTTGCAGTGGTGCTCAAGTGACGTAAAATCAGTGATATTCTGAAAAAGTTGATATATATATTCTCCCTGTCCTTCAGTTTCTCGATGCTCCAGATCTAGCATCCTATATAGAGGGTTACTTTCTGAAGAATATGGTAATCCTGATTGAGTTGGAGCCCTTCAAACAGCTGCTGTATGACACACCACCCGACAGCCCCGCCTGTGACATCCTGCGAGACTTGGAGAAAACGTTGGCTATTCGCATCCAGTCCATCCACCTGTCCTCCTCCAAGGGATCAATTGTCTGAACTTCTGAGTTTCCTAAACCCAGAAACTAAGAAGATTTAGCAGAGAGCAATCAGAGCTGTGACACTATATTTATATGCATCTGAGCGATGAATGATTTGGAGGTGAAATCAGGTGTCGTGATCTTGCTCTCCATGACGCTTATCAGTTGCTAAAATGCTTCTTGTTAGCACAGATGGTTAACACGTCTGTCTGTCTGTTTGCCTTGTTGATATATGTCTACTAACATGACATTCATACGATAGCTGTACAGTATTATGCCACAACTTGCCAATAACATATATGACTGTAACGGTGTCCCTTATTCAGCAAAAATCTATCAGCTAAGTAGTGTTACACTCTGTTACATGTCAAACTGATCAGGATCAGCTGAGGCTACAGAAACTCAGAGGAGAACATTCAACCGATGTAATGAGGTAATAAACAACATCAGCATAATGTGATAAGCCATCAGTTTATCCCTGGATATGAGGAAGGAAGTTCAGCTTCATGTTTTTATTTGCCTACACATGTGGCCCCTGTACAGACAAGTTCATTTGTATATTTGTCAGTCACTTACTGTAGACCTGAGATGATTAATCCCTAAAGCCAAACAAGACAACCAGCTGTAATGTGACTAAAGCACGTGACTTTAGGCAACTTGGTGGGAAAGAGGACTTGTTCTTTTACCGTAACTCTGTAAATATTGTTCATAAAAACAGAGCTATTGATAATGTAAGTTAATGTATATATCCACAGATGTTTTCTCATGTGTCTTACTGTTACTGTATTGCTGTAAAAACAAAAAGCTCATCTTTTAAATATCTATGCTTAAATGTTGCATGTCAGAGGAGTGACTTGTTTTTATGTTTGAACTGTTGGACGATTACATTGAGGACCTGTTTCCACACTACCTTCGTCCTCAGCATGGGTCACTATAAATGTGTTGCGGTCAACTGGTGTCATCATTGTGTGTGCAAGAGGCGTTGGGTCTGTTTAGTCCTAAAACTGAGAACGTTACGATATCAAATGTTCTCCAAGGATTGTGAAACCGCATTACTTGTATGTGTGTGATCTTTCCTCTATAAAGATTAATATCTATGTATTTGCTTTCAGATTTATTTGATGTGGTCTCTGGCCTAAAAATCTGAGCATGGGGACATCTATAATTCTGTCAGATGTAAAATTTAAAGGTTCCCCTGTTAGTATTTTGTTCTCCACGCCTAGAAGGTTAGATCACAGCTGGTAGGCAGTTTAATGTGGCATCACAAACACATGTGCAAATAAATGAAAAGACACACACAAAACATGTTAATTCCTCACAACACGCTTAATTCATGGAGTCTCTCAGCTGACTGTAAAATGTAAATTAATGTTCATACACTGCATCAGTCATGTTAACCATCACTATATTTAAAATAGCTGTATCATTACTTTATAACTAAAGCTTCATAATCGTAGCATCCATGCGTTTTCTTAACCGCTTGTCAGTTCAGGGTATCTGGAGCCTGTAGGCTGTCATAGTGGAAAAAGCAGACTACACCTTGGAAAATTTGTAACTGTTAAAAAAAAGACAACATTTCAGGGTCACATTCCAATCAACCTAATATACTTGTCTTTGGATTATGGGAGGAAGCATTGAGAATCATAAAGTCAAAGGGAGAACATGCAAACTGCACGCAGGAAAGGCCACAGGACTTCAATACAACAGTGCCAACCATTACAGCACCAGCTGCCAACCTATTGGACCCCATCCAACTAATTTGCTAATGTGAGGTTTATAAGCACCATGCTTCTGTTTTAACAGCACTTTAAATGCTGGCTGTACATATTTGAGTCACCCCCAGGTCAGTGGTATCCCTGAGGTCCAAAAAACTTTAAAACCTCTTAAGCCCCAAAGAGGTTTCTGAGCTTCCTGCTCGAAAATGAAATGCCCAAAATTAATTGATTATTTCTCTGCAAATACAGACTCTGTGTATACAATCTTGGTATCAAAATAAAGCTAACACTTGTGAAATTTCATCAGAGGTATAAATATTGCAGCAGATATTACTGTGTCAAAGTTACTGGGACTGAACACAGAAAAAGTAAGTAGATCTTATCCTCGCCTAATTTTTTTATTTATTTTTTAGCATATAACCCTTTTAAAAAATATGCCTCAAATCACATTTAATTCCAGAAATTCAGTAACCAACATATAAACATAATCTGTGCAAAGATTTATGTTTCTAAAGTGAAGCAGTGAAAAATTACAGCACTGTCAATACATGAATATCCAGACGTTGTATAAAAATGTCAAATTTTGGCACACATTGGACACTATGTCAGTTGAATTCTTTAGGTATTAAAGAGCAGAAATTAATTAATTTTACTAAGAGGCCTAAAAATGCTTGCTTTTTCAATATATATTTTTGAATAATTAACCACGCATTTACATGGCAAAGGGCCTTTTCTGCCATGTGCATGGAGAGTTTAATTGGCCTCTGGCCCTTTAAAATCTGAGGGGCTGTAACTTTGGTTTCTTTTGGCCAATTTGCATGATTGACACTCCTTTTTAATTGTTTGAGCCAATAGGATCACAGTAATGATGCCATGTTCAGAAGTTGCAGGGGCAAAACCCACATGGGACCAAATTTACTGCATTTGGCGCCTGTCCAGTCACATGTCTGTAGGTGGGTCTAAAATGGAGGTTGTTGACGGAAATAGCCCTGGGGAAGTTGCCACCAAGCTGGAAGGAGGCAGTGATAATACCAATACGTAAACCAGGGAAAGAAGATACGAAACCAGGAAACTACAGACCAATAGCATTAACACCCAACGTCTGCAAAATAATGGAGAGAATGATAAATGAAAGATTAGTGTTCTATGTAGAAAAGAAAGGATATTTGGCTCAGTATCAGAGTGGGAGGGGCACAATGGATCCAGCTTTATGTTTAGAACATGAGATAAGGAAGGCACAAGTGAATAAGGAGAGTGTGCTTAGACTTGTAGTCAAGACCGCCTAATCCAAGACCAAGACAAGGCCAAGACCAGAGGGTATCGAGACCAAGACAAGACCAAGACAAAAGTCCGTCGAGACCAAGACGAGACCGAGACCACGTAAAAGTCTCGAGACCAAGACCGGTCTTGAGACATCCAACTCTAGTCAGCAACCACATAAATATGCCCATTAAAGTCGACAACAAACCACATCATACCAGCCCTTAAAGTGCTCACTGAAATGGTTTCAATATATTTCTGCTCAATGAATTCACCAAAATACCTAAAGTTAGTGAAAATTGTTTAAGTAGCTGATAGCCACTGCTAGCGCTAGCTACCTGTACATAGCATGTAACGTAATGTTAAGTTAAAGTTAAGTCTGCAGGGACGGTTGCAAAAAAACTGTCCCTACATAATTTATAATGTTTGAAGAACACATTATAAATAACAATATTACATAAACATGACCTGGTCATCTGAGGTTGGAAAGGTAGTTAGAAGAGTTAGAAGATGGATAGACGGCTACTGGCTAGCTTACCTTTGAGGGTGTTTGCGCTCCAGGTGCCTGGTGAAGGTTGAGGTAGTCCCGGCTGTCTCGGTCAAGGAGACTTTGCAAAACCTGCACTTTGCCGAATGCTTCTTTTTTGCATTTACCAAAAACTCTTTGTGTTCTATGAACGCAAACTTTATGACAGACGAAGTCGCTGACATTTCTGTAACTTACTGACCGGGCATACTGCTCAATCTAACGGGTTGCATTTAGTTGTGTTTGAAGGGCGTGAAAGGCGAAATAATAAAATGCCACAATGTGGAGGGATTTGAGCATGGCTGAGCCACTGTGTGTCGCTGTGTGACAGCTGAGCAGCGAAAGGAAATTAATTGAGGAGCCGGCTCTCGCTCAATGGGAGTCGACTATTCTGATTCATTACAAAGCACTCTCTAAGCACGGCTCTTAGAGCTAAAGCTTTTGCGCATGATACATTATCGAACGTTATGCTGTGTGTCATGGATACTGTTGACTCCAAATCTCCCGACCACTATGTTGATCTGAGACAGCAAGACCGAGACAGCGAGACCAAGACCGAGACCAAAGTCCGTCGAGATCAAGACAAGACCAAGACAACAGTACGTCGAGACCAAGACCACGTAAAAGTGGTCGAGACCAAGACCAGTCTCGAGACATCCAAATCTAAGTGTGCTGGCGGTCTTTTTTGATATAGAGAAAGCATATGATATGATGTGGAGGGAAGGTCTATTGATAAAAATGAGGGAAATGGGTATAAATGGTTGAATGTTCAGATGGTTTAAGGATTTGTTGGAAGGCCGACGAATAATAGTAAGGATTGGGAGGAGTTATTCAGAGAGTTTGCCAATAGAAAATGGAACGCCACAAGGAAGCACAGTTAGCCCGCTATTGTTTTCACTGCTGATTAATGATGTGTTTAGGAACATAGAGGGTGGAATGGGGTTTTCACTTTTTGCAGACGATGGGGCAATGTGGGCAAGGGGACGATGGTTAGACTTTTTGGTGAAGAAAGTACAGGGGGCAATCGCAGAAATAGAACAGTGGTCATATAAATGGGGGTTTAAATTCTCAGTTGATAAGACTAAGTTGATGGTTTTTACAAGAAAAAGAGGTGGGGTTGACGTCAGGGTCAGATTATATGGACGGGAATTGGAAAGGGTAAAACTATTTAAATTTTGGGGGTTGTGGTTTGATGAAAGGGTGACATGGACTATACATATTCAGAAAATAATAGACAGATGCAAGAAAGTGTTGAATGTAATCAGGTGCTTAATGGGAACTGACTGGGGGGCTGATAGGAAATCTTTAAAAGCTATATATACTGGGCTGATTAGGTCAGTATTGGATTATGGGTGTATAGTATATAATTCTCCTGCCAGAACAAGTCTTCGTAAGTTAGATAGTATCCAAAATCAAGCGTTAAGACTTTGCTCAGGTGCATTCAAAACAACATCTGCAACAGCACTACAGGTTGAAATGGGGGAAATGCCATTACAATTAAGAAGAGAGCAACTGACATTGAATTACTGGGCAAGTTTACAAGGACATGGTCACAATCATCTGACAAAAACTGTTTTTCAACCATGGTGAGAAAAAGAGAAAACGCAATTGAAGAGCTTTGGGTGGACAGTGGGACAGAAAGCAGCTGAACTTAATCTGGACAAGATAAACATAAGTCAAATAATACCGTTGCCTACAATACCACCATGGATGCTCCCTGACGCAGTAGTAGATTTCACATTGTTAAAGAAAAAGACCAAGGAGAGGGGTGTTATCTTAAATTCGCATACAGTGCAGGAATATATTAATCAGTATTATAGTTATGTCAAAATCTACACAGATGCATCAAAGAATACAGCCAACCAAAGTGGGATAGCCTTTATATTTCCTGAATTTAATATCAAGGTGGGGAAAAGGATCAATGACGATTTGTCAGTATACACAGGTGAAATGGTTTCCATATTGTTAGCAGTCCAGTGGATTGAGGAAACGAAACCACTAAGATTTGTGGTATGCTCAGACTCGAGCTCATCACTGGCCAGCTTGCAAGACAGCCACTCAGACTGCAGACCTGACATTCTGATAGAGATCCAGCAAACATTGTTCAGACTTGTTATGATGGGGCTTGTGGTCACATTCTTATGGGTACCAGCGCATCATGGAGTTAAAGGAAATGAAATGGCAGATAGGACAGCAAAAGTCGCAACAAGGAGACCGATGGTAGATATGGTTATTAGTGTGAGTAGGACGGAGCTCAAGAGCAGAATACGATACAAAATGAAGGAAAGGTGGCAAAAGCAATGGGAGGAGGAGAGGAAAGGGCGATGGTTGTACAACATCCAAAGGAAAGTGGGGGAAATGAGAAGTACAGGACGAAACAGGAGAGAGGAGACGATTATATCTTGACTGAGATTTGGACACACTGGCTTAAATAGCACATTATTTTAATAGGTAAACACTGTACAGGGGAGTGTGACTGCAGTAGGGAACAGGAAACAATAGAACATGTTTTATTGCATTGTCAGAAGTATGATATGGAAAGGAGACAACTGATCAAAAAGCTGGACGATATGAAAGTGAAGTTGGACTTGTTTGATTCGTGTGAGCTCTATAAGTGAAAGTTATCAGGCTGTATTTTGGTTTTTAAGGCAGACCCATTTGTTCGGGAGAATTTGAATATTTAATTTTATTTATTTATTTATTTAGTCATTTAGTCATTTCGGTCCACACTCCACACCAGTTGGTGGTGATAATGCACCATTTTGCTGTTTGCCAACCGCCAATAAACGCTATACAGAAGAAGAAGAAGAAATATCCCTGGCAGGGCTATTTCGCAGTGGTAACTGCTGATAATCACGAGGCTACCGGCTACTGGCAAAAATAATGAAGGAAATTGGATGGTAAGCCAATTTCTGTCTTAGCGCATTTGTGCCGCTATGTGTTTTTGTGGTCTTCTTTTGTGGCTCTTTCACTGGTCAGACCGTGGTGAAACTTGGTGTTTGGAATTGGTGATAGCTCTGGAAAATAACTAGCCTTTCTTTAGCGGTTACATGAAGTCTGAAGAACTTCTGGTTTGGTTTTGTTTGTTTAGCGGACATTTAGCACGTTTTACATAACTGCTCGTTTAATCGTGGCTTGTTTTTGTTGTGTTTGGTGGTTGTAGAAATGATTTATATGAGATTTTATGGGGCGCAGTTTGTAAAGGGAAACATGCTGAAATTAACGGCAACATTTTTCCACATTTAGCTCAAAACCTTACAAAAACATGTTTTTTCGAGTAATTTTTTACAACATTTAGTAAAATATTTGTAACTTTTCATCAAATGTTAAATATTAAATCTAAATGTTAAATATTAAATCTAAATGTTAAATATTAAATCTAAATGTTATATTTAAATCTAAATGGTAAATGTTAAATCGAAATGTTAAATGTTAAATCTAAATGTTACAGAAAACTAAATATTTAGGCTAACTAGAGCTGGGCGATATAAGATTTTTTCATATCACTATATGTTTTTTTCATTTCAGGCGATAACGATAT